>NW_023270807.1:76491124-76718276 GCF_011800145.1 Mirounga leonina
TATTCTATTCTATTCTATTCTATTCTATTCTATTCTATTCTATTCTATTCTATTCTATTCTTCTATTCTATTCTAGTCTACTTAAGATTTTATTTATTTGAGAGTGAGAGAGAGAGAGAGTGAGGGAGAGAGAGAGGGAGAGAGAGAGAGAGCACGTGAGCATGCACAGGAGAAGGGGGGAGGGGCAGAGGGAGAGGGAGAAGCAGACTGCCCACTGAGCAGGGCAGCCTGATGTGGGGCTTGATCCCAGGACCCTGAGATCATGACCTGAGCCAAAGGCAGATGCTTATTTGACTGAGCCACCCAAGCACCCCTCTAAGCTGTTATTTTAATTATTATTTTGTACTATCTAGTGTTTTAGGACCAAACAATTTCCCATTAAACCACATTATAAAATTACCTCCATGGTCATTTCCATATCTGTAAAGTAAAAATTGGTATTTAATATGGTAGCCCAGTACTTAGGAGGTGTGCTTAATGACTAACAGCTATGGTTGGCCATTAACAGTCCTATTAAATGTTTCCATTTTGCAGATAAGGAAATTGTGGCTCAGTTTACTTAAATAGTTTACTTAAGGGGTAAATACCAGAATCTGTTCTATTCAAGAAACATTCACCTAGCTCTGCTCTGGGACATACACACAGACACACATTTTCAAAATGTTGAGAATGTAAAGATGAATCACACACAGTCTGGATCTGAGTACAGCGCACAAAACAGAAATCTCTCTGGATAGTTCAAGGACAAATGGATTTAAATACAGGGAGCTCCTGCTTTAAAACCTCATTGGAGGGGCGCCTGAGTGGCTCAGTCATTAAGCGTCTGCCTTCGGCTCAGGTCATGATCCCAGGGTCCTGGGATCGAGCCCCACATCGGGCTCCCTGCTCCACGGGAAGCCTGCTTCTCCCTCTCCCCCTCCCCCTGCTTGTGTTCCCTCTCTCGCTGTGTCTCTCTCTGTTAAATAAAAAAAAAATCTTAAAAAAAAAAACCAAAACCTCATTGAAAACATGGGAGGAATTACAATGTCATTAGGGGACTATGTCTGCTTTCTTAGTTTTGAGGTCCCAACCCTGCAGATGTGATCCAGAGGTCAAGAAACTGCTGTCCCCACCCTCTCACTACTGCCACCCCAGCAGCCTCTCACCTAGTGATACCTAGAAAGTGGAAGGTAGTATCCAGACACTGCCATAAATAGTTGTCCCCCTGGAGTTTGCCTAGCAGCTGCTACTGCAGCAAAAAATGTAACTGTGGCCTCCAGTTGGTCCTTTAAATCTTGCTCACATGCTTCTCATGGACAGAACTCTTATTTAGAATCCCAGCTGTAAGATTCTTATGTTTTAGCCTTCCATCCCCTACCCTATTGGGTGGGGCATGAAGAGGGTGGAAATGGATGTAGGCCCAGCACCAACAGACCATATAAAACACATAATCAAGCACTCCAAGAACTCACAGTTTAACAGTGGAGACGGACAAATGAAGAGACAATATCAGGGTCATATGGCAAGTGCAGTGAGAGATTTGGGCACTGTGCTCATGATGGCAGAGAATGGGTTTCAAGGGAGAGCAAGGCATGGAAAAATGAGAGAAGGGATCGAAAAGAGCTTCCTGGAGGTGGTGTCACCTGAGCTAGGTCTTAAAAGATCAGCTTGAGAAGACAATATGAAAAGGGAGGGAAGTCATGCCAGGCACAAGGGAGAGAACAAGTCAACAAGCTATAAAACTGCACATGGACATCAACAGACATGAAGAAGGTTCAGGGAAGTGAGGTGGTGACAAGCAGGGGAGTGGACACAGAGGATTTGGTGTTTTACAGTGATTGTGAGGCTGAGTATGAAAATATGAAGCTACACAGAGCTGAGATTGTAAATATTGCAGGGGTTGGGGCATGATTGGAAGTGAGAGGATCAGACTTCTGGTTTCCAGTTCTGCATGTAAGAAGCTTGGAAGATGCCACTTTTGTCCTAACAACAAATAAACAACTGGACAGACTAAAAAATCAACAACTCTTCTTAGATTCACAGAGAAGTGAGGTAACAGGGAAAACCACTGTCACCAAGACTGGAGGAACAGACAGGTGAATACAGGGAGTCTTGGCTTACTGGAGCAGAGACACATAAGGGGAAGCAAACCCTGGTGGGAACTAATGTTGGGCCAGGACGTCGTGAACATTAAATGACAAATTGCTGGGGGCTCATTGGGAATGAGGCTGAGAGTTAAAAATTCCAGGGGGCCCAGTCTTAGGGGGCCTTCCACACTTTTGTGAGATTTACTTCCAGGAGCTGGACCAGGTTTTCAGGAAATATTAGAGAAAAATCCCCTTGTGTTTCTGTCAGAGGGAAAGGAAAAAAAAATTTTTTCAAAATATGCCAGAGCACTCTGTTGTTGTTTTTCTCCAAGGTTTTTGTTTGTTTGTTTTAATTCCACTTAGTTCATATACAGTGTATTATTAGTTTCAGGTATAGAAGTAATAGTAATTCAACACTTACATACAACACTTGGTGCCCTCCTCTATTCTTAACAGGGCCTGCCCGCAGGAGAAACTAGTTAACCAGAGCCTAATCTGCTGGGGTATTATTAGAACCTAACTGGCCTGGGGGTAGGAAGATACTCAACTCCAGCCTTCCACATGGGAGGAGGGAAATACCTACCCAGCTCTAGGCTACCTGTCCCACCTAAGGGAAGAGAAAAAAACTGAGAAACACTTGGGCGTTCACAGTCCAGAGGCACAGAGGCACTAACAGACCAAGACCTGCTCATAAGACTGTGGAACTCTTCCCTGCTACCACACCTCACCACCGCATTACAGGTGGCCCATTTACAGCAGTTCCTTTTATCTGGTATATCATGTCTGGCTATCAAGAAAAAAATTATAAAGCATACTAAAAAAAGTCAAAAAACACAACTTGAAGAGACAGAGGGAGCATCAGAACCAGACATGGCAGGGATGTTGGAATTATCAGACTGAGGATTTTAAACAACTTTGATTGATATGCTAACCTCTCTAATGGATAAAGTAGACAACATGCAAAAACAGATGGACAATATAAGCAGAGAGATGGAAAGTCTAAGAAAGAAAAAGAAGGTGTCTAGAGATCAGAAACACTGTAACAGAAATGAATGCCTTTGATGGACTTATTAGTAGACTGGACATGACTAAAGAAAGAATCTCTGAACTTGAGAATATACCAATAGAGACCTCCAAAACTGAAAAGCAAAAAGAAAGAACACTGAACAAAAAGCTGGAACTGAGTATGCAAGGACTGGAGGACAGCAACGGAAGGCATAACATGCAAGGCATTGTAATACCACAAGAAGAGAAAAGAAGGAAACACGGGCATCAGAGTGAGGAGAAGGAAGGAATCAAGGATTATATTGTCCTTATTTTGGACTTTGATGCCTGAGAGGTGGCCCTGAATCCGAATTTTAACCTAGATGAACTTCACTGCCAAGTCAGTGTTTCCCCTTCTCTTTCCTCCTGTCTCAACTGTGACCTGGTGCTGATCAAGTCCTTCTTTACGTAAAGATATATCTAAGAAAGCCCATGAACTCGTGTAAGTTTTGTGTGTATGTGTGCATATTCATTTTTTAATAGAAGATACATGGCCTCCATGTGATTGTCAGTTTAAAAATCACTGAGCTAAGACATTTAGCTTCACAACTTGGTAGCTGATGTTTATTCAGTTTTGTTCTAGAGATTAAACGCCTGTTCGGGAGTGTGTGTGTGGTTTTTTTTTAAGATTTTTTTTTTTTAATAAATTTATTTGACAAACAGAGCGAGAGAGGGAACACAAGCAGGGGGAGTGGGAGAGGGAGAAGCAGACTCCCCACAGAGCAGGGAGCCCGATGCGGGGCTCGATCCCAGGACCCGGGGATCATGACCTGAGCCGAAGGCAGATGCTTAATGACTGAGCCACCAGGCGCCCCAGGAGTGTGTTTTAAAAGCATTCTAAGTGGTTCTGCTTCAGGTAGTGCAGTAGGTTAAAAATTCTTGAAGATCTTCCTGACATGAAACACAGAAGTGTTAGATAAATCATAGCAAAAATATTTTCCGATTCTTTGCTGAACTCTAGGGTACGTGAGAGGTCACCACTCCTCACCCACCCCTGAACCGTGAGGCAAGAACACAAAGCCTTCTGGAAAAACAAAACAAAAAACAGGAGAATAAGTGAAGCCTAGGTGGTTCTGGCGGCATATGTTGACTGGGGGAACCTACAGCTTTAGCGGGTAATGGTTGCCTAGGGCCTGGGGTGGGCAGAAGCCGAGACCAGGTTTGTGTACATTGAGGACAAATGGGGGACTAAATGTGAGACTCTGCATTCGTCCAGGTGCTACACCCTTAGGGAAGGTTTGTGCTAGGAAATCCCTGCTGGCTAGGAAACCTTTAAATAAACCTCTCTGCCTCTCCAAAACGCAGGCGGAAAAATAATAGTAATAATAATATTGGTATTAATAATAATGATAATAGTCTCCTCTGATAATCTGAGACCATAATTGTCTCATATGAGTTTGGGATTTGAATACACGCTATACAATCAGAGAAATCCCCAAATGGGAAATGAAATTGAAGCCAAACCAGGTTGATAGCTGGTAGGTGTAGGAGTAGGAGCTAGTAGGAGCTGATACAGACCTTATCTGGAGAAAAGCGTCCTCAAGCCAGCTCCTTCAGGATTCCCAATGATTAATATTAGCCAAATATGAGTTCACCATAAACAAGGTACCGTAAACAAGATCAGCAGAGACAGTAACCAAATTCAGGCGCTCAAGGACTAAGAAATAAAATACCTATGTATTAAATGGTTATATTATTAAATAATGTTATTAATGATGGAATTAAAAGAAGGAAAGACCAATTAACTAGGGAATTAAAGCTACATGAAAATCTATCTCAAAAACCATAAACTGGCAAAAATGAAACAGATTGACAATACTGAGTGCAGTATGTGGAAGAGCTAGAACTTTCCTTATTGCTGGGGGAAGGAGGTGTATAAATTGATATAATTGCTGTTACCAATTGTCAAGTTGAGGAATGTACACTCTATGACTCAACATTAACACTTGAGCGATATACCCACACATACACTTGAACATGCCCGAGAGACATGTCCAAGCATGAAGTCTGCAGGGCAGCAGGGCTGGTGATGGCAAAACAGACAAAATATTTGGAAAACAATATGCACTGACAAGAGAAAATAAATTATGATGTACCCTACAACAGTAGTCTATCCAGCTCTGACAATGAACTACAGCTGCACATGTGTAAAACTCAAATATGAGGAACCTCAGAAACAATGTAATGTGACAACAGACGAGTACATTCACTTTGGTGACATATTTATAAAGTTTAAGTGCTTAGAAAACTCAACAGTATAAAAAATAAATAAATAAAATATAAAATATAAAAATAAATAAAACATGCAAAATTATAAAAGAAATAGCAAGCAAAATATAATATTTATAATATTTATAAAATAAAAGCAAGAGAATTACAATATGAAATTTTAAAAGGTGGGAGAGGGTCAGAGAACATGAATACAGGGAACTCTAAGGTTACCAACCGTGTTCTATTCCTCAAGCTGAGTGGAGGGCACACGGATGTTTATCTTAGCGTTCTCTTTATAGTATAGATTTTATTTTTTTAATCTATAAAAATGTCGTGGCTTAAAAAATACTATGCATTTCTATCTGATTCATTTCTATTATTCTAATAACTTCTTGAGGAATGAAAAGTACTTGTTTATAAAAGAAGTAAGGCACTGACATAAAAGGAGACATATTTTACTGTTATTCTAATTTATTTATTTTTTTAAGTACTGTTGTCTTTTTATGGTGTGTTACTCTCAGAGATAGAAATTGCTTTGTAAAAAAAAAATGCTCATTGGCTCTGAAGATCAACATAGAAAAGGATGCATTAATTACTAGTGCTCCTAAGTGTCCCCCCCAAACTAAAACATTTTAATGGGGTTATGCCGTGCATGTTTTTGATCAATCTTATATAAGAAAAAGTTTAAATTTAAAAAATGCATCTGTGATTATTTCAGTTCCTTTAGTTTTCCTTTGTTCCCATTCATGTTCTAAATAGAACCCAGAAGAATGCCAGTTATTCTGATACCTCTTGAGAGATATACTTCTAGTGGTATAGTTTTTTTTTTTTTTAATGAGACTTACGTAGTCAGTTCAGTGTGGGATTTTGAACTAGTAGCAAGAATTAGTCCACTTATGTGGAATCCGTAGCGTACTCAAGTGATGTCAGATGTTGCAATTCATTCAGTTTAAAGATTTCTTTCATATTACGGAGTGAAGTGGGATGCACCTGTTTAGTCGCAGACAGGAAGAAAACACCTCTCAACATCACTTCAGATGCAAACCTTACACAAGTGAGTTCTTGCTGAAGAGGAGGCTGGCTTTACGATAGGCCCATTTTCTTCCTGTGGGGTTCACTCAGAGGGTTTTGACTTAATTTAACCTAGCAAAATGCATCCCCACATTTCTTACACTACCACATTTAAGTTCCTATTTTGCTTATGCATGTCCCCCCCCCTTTTTTAGGGCTGAAATAAGGGAAGGAGAATGTTTATAATGAAGTTGATAAAATAAGATAGAATAAAGCGAGTTTTGATATATGACAGTGGTCACAATGTAGATGACTATAGTGAAATTTTTTTTAAAAAATTAATTTAAATACCCTTTAACAGAAATAATTTAAATAAAACACTTACCTAACATAGATTCAGTATTTGACAAATTTCTAATGTCTTTTACTTCTGTTTCTTGGTCTATAATGACTATTATCAGTTTGTAGGCTTAAAATACGGCACTTCCTAAAAATGCTAAAGTTCTTATCAACAAACTGTGCTTGAGAAGCATTTGCTTCATTACATATTGCTTCAGTTTAGGTCTGAAAGTTACAGTGTTTCATGCAGTAAGTTTCTTCCTTATTCATTTTAACTATACAAATCATCTCACTTAAGTGTGTGGAATAACATTTATATACCATATGACTTTGCTCAAGCCTTCTCAATATACTAAAGCATGTGTTGATTTTCTCCCCACTCTGTGTTCCTCTAGGATAGTTTCCCAGCACGATTTGGAGGAATTCATTTTGTCAATCAACCATGGTATATCCATGCCCTGTACACCGTGATCCGGCCTTTCCTAAAGGAGAAGACTCGGAAAAGGGTATCTGTTTGTTTCTTTGTTTTTATATTCTTTCTCCTCCCACATTCAATGAATTATGCTGCATAATGTGTATCTAATACTGGCTGTGATCAAATGTGCCTCTACATTGCATATAAATGTTCAACATACAAGACATTTAAAAATTCTTGAAGACCTTATGATTAATTCTGATCAATGTATGTATGAAAGAAATACTTAAAAGCCTGCTAGTCTACTTTCCCACAAATTGGGAGAACATTTCAGTACATTCATTATATATTAAAGCCTCAGTTTAAAAGTAAAAAAAAAAATTGTGCCATGTTCCTAGATTGTTATTAGTACACTTAATTTCAAGTAAGATCCAGAGAAAAGTTATAACTTTATAAGCTGATATATGAAAGTTATTTCACAATATGTATCACATTGAATATAGTGAATTTTGTGATATTTAATATAACTTTGTAGTGATTGTCATGATCAGTCACACATTTCAGAAAGAATGCTGATGTGTAGAAATATTAATATTTCTTTAAATGGCCAGTTACTTGAGTTCTAAGACCAATTTTTATCTAACAATGAGGATATTCAAAGTACATACAACAAAATAATCATTTTTTTCTGTGAATAAGACAATTTATATAAAGCATTTAGCACAGTGCACGGTACATGGTAAATGCTGAACACATTTATCGTTATTATTAATAATATAGATTTTAAAATGCATTTTAATGCCCCGTATTTCATTTTATCCTCCAAAAGTCTCTGAAGCGTAACTTTAGTAAGCCTTACCTCCTATTTCAGAGCTGAGAAAACTAAATCTTAAGATGGTTAAGTAACTTGCTTACTCATTTACACAGCTGTAGAGTTGTAGAGCTAATATATGAATCCAAATATCTCCAGATTTAGAGCTATTTTTACCACTGTGCTGTGACCAATTTTCAAATGATTAGTTCCAAAGTAAAATATACTTTACTTCTAAATGTGTATTGAAGGTAATTTTCCATGTTTCTCAATAAATGAGAAAGCACTTCAGGTATTTCTGAGCTGTGTTGTAGAAGCCTCATTGTGAGCATAGAGGAGAGGTAATTGTTAAGTATGTGTTTGTATCAAACATTGAACAGAAGGTCTTCTGAATATGAATTTGTTGAAAATGTTCTGTTAGTATAGGAGGAAGCCTTCTGTAAACAATTACAATTTATATCAGGAATTGTTTCTACCAGTGAGAATCAAATTAATTTACATGTTAGAATTCAGAAAAAAATGTATTGATGTGCTTCCCAAATAACACTTACAAACTTTGTTTTGTGAAGAGGTGATCAGGTGATCCAAAACACCTGCTGGGGCTTTTAGTACATATTATACTAGTGAATGCTTCTGTAGTAGTCACTCTAGGCCACATGCTCTTCTAAGTACTTTACATATGTTAATTCATTTAATCCTTACAAGGATGGCTCTAGGGGAAGCATTGTTATTTTTCTCCTTCTATAGATGGGAAAATGAGGCACAGAAGGTCAAGCAAATTCCTCTAAATCACAGCTAGGAGGTAGTAGAGCTGAATATGTGGGTTTATTGGGAAGACAGTTCCAGACAGAGGGCACAGCAAAGACAAAGGTCCTCAGGTAGAAACATGCCTGGTACACTTGGCAAACAGCAAGAAGGCACAGAAAGCTGAAGCAGAATGAGCTACTGAGGAGGGTAGTAGATGATGGGATGGAAGGGAATATGGTATGCCACATCATAGGGGGTCTTGTATTCCATTGCAAGGGTCTGGGCTTTCAGTCAGAGTGAAATGAGAAATACTTGAAAGACTGAATACAGGGGTGACTTGTTCTGAGCACAATGTACTGCTCTGTTGAAAAAGACTAAGGAGGATCAAGTCTAACCCCAAGCTCCAGGTTTGGGGTTATTTGATTGAATTGAATAATTTTGACAATGCCTGGAAAAATTCATGGATAGCATTATTCTGGATGGAAGTGAGATATCTGAGCTTTACCATTTTAATTAAAACTATATGACTTGTAAATCTTCATAAGACAAAACAGTTATAGGTTAAAACACTTCTGATTTCTACTTATATAATCAATATAAAGTGCAAAGCTATTATATTTCTTTATGGGTATTCCAAGTGATTCAGCATCATAATATTACTCAAACACTGTATACTTTGGATGCTATAAATCTGTGCTCTGAAAAACTGACAAAAGAAAACCCAAAGAATAATTGTGCATCTTTTGTCACAAAAAGGAAACTCCTGGTTCTTTTTTTTTTTTTTTAATTAAATGAAATCTGACTTTGAGTCTCCAACATATGAACTAATGGGAATAGTGACCCTAGGTGGTAGGGGTGTCCCTTCTCAAAATCTCATCAATATCTGGAATCTTCCATGCAGAATGAAATTTTCCATCCAGGATGGCTACTTCTGACATCCTCACTATTCAAGCCAGTATTAGTTTCTTGAATTAAGGTCTCTTTCTGCTCCCAAGTTGTCTGTGAAAAAGAAAAATAGCATCTTCACTAAAGCTGGAACCCAATGCCTAGGATTCAACCTCCATGCATTCTTCAGCTATTTCAGGGTTGTGGTCTTGCCACTCCCAAGAGCTGACAGGAAACAGGCTTCCATACTGATTGGTGCAACTTCCTACCTGTTCCTCAGTATGGGGGACTCTCTCTTCTATTCCTTGCTAATTCCCAAACGTATTTCACTTTTCTCCCTTCCACTCAGGTCACCTACCATAATCTCTTTAATGGCACAGTGTAGGGAGGTAAAGTAAAAGTATTATTTAGGCTAATTCTTAGAATAGTAAGGTACTCTGAGGCAAGGGAGCCCACAAGGACAAGACTTCTTGCATGAAATAGTGGAAGACAGAAGAAACACGCACTGCAAATGTCCTGAGACAAATGTGTGCATTGTGTGTTTCAGCAAGGAGGACATAGTAGATGTGTTCAAAGAAGGAGTTTATGGAGGGCCTTACAGGACTTACTCTAAGAGAAAGGGGAAGTCAGTGGGGAATTGTGAGCAGAGTAACGTGATCTGACTAATGTCGTGACATGGTCATTCTGGCTGCTGTGTTGAGAACAGAGTGTAGGTGGCAAGAGTGAAAGCAGGGAGAGCAATTAGAAGGTTAGTGCAATAGTATAGTTTGAAGGATGATGGTAGTTTGACTTGGGGCGGTAGGGGCAGAATTGGTCAGATGTTCAGATTTGTGATGTATTTTGAATGAAGAACCAAAAGGATTTACTGACAACTTAGAGAGGAATTAAGGATGAGTCGACAGTTTTAGCCTGAGAAACTAGAAGCAGTCTTACCACTAACTGACATTAAAAACAGGGAGGAGCTGATTTGGGGAAGAAAGCTGTGAGTTCAGTTTTGGACATACTAAGTTTGAGGTGCCCATTGACCTCTTATGTGGAGATGTCAAGTGGAGAGGGGAAATAGCAATCTGAAGCTCAAAGGAATGGTCTGGATGCAATATATAAAGTTCAGTGTGTGAATGATATTTAGGGCCCTAGACTGAATGAGATCACCAAGGAGTAAGTACACTTAGAGAAGAGAATCAATCCAAGAACTGAAGCCTGGAGCTCTGTGACATTAAGATGTTGGGGTGATGGGAAATAATCAGCAAAAGAGACTGAAAAGAAGCATCTGTCAAAGTAGGAGAAAATCAAGAAATGCTGGGAATAAATGTTGCAATGATGAGAGTCATTTATATCCAATGCTACTGAGAGGTGAAGAAAAATAAGGACTGAGAATTGAACGTTGAGTTTAGCAATGAGAAAGAGCCTGACAAGAACCATCTTCATGTGATGGTGGGAAGCAAAGCCTGTTTGGACTGGACTCAGGAAAAATGGGGCTAGAGAATTTGGACGGTGAAACAACTCCTTTGATGAGTTTTGTAACAAAGGGAAGGAGAGAAATAGGTTAATAACTGGAAGTAGAAGTCTGGCCAAGAGAGGTTTTGTGCCTATGTTTGAGGGGCATGGGAAGGGAGGTGGGTTGGCAAGTTTGTCCTCTGATGGGAAAGATCTCCCAGACAGAGGAAATTTGATGATATGAGAAAGACAGAAGAGACTTGCTTGAGCAATATAACTGAGTAGAGGAGAGAGGATGGCTTCCAGTGCACAGGTGGAGAGATTGGCCTTTGTAGAGTTTATCTTTCCATTGTACTAGGCTCAGAGGCAAAGCATACGGACACAGATGCTGGTGGGTGGGTCTCATCTGGTTGCCCTATTTTTTCAGTGAAAGAGGAAATAAGGCCAAAGCTGAAAGTGATGTTGAGGGAGGATGTAAAAGAATGTTAGCAAAGAGAGAGAAAGTAGTGTGCTAGGATTTCATTTATTTCTCTAAGGATTTATTAAGATAACTCATGCATGACTTGAAGAGATTTCTTACATGAAGAAACATCTAATGAAATAAGGTTGTATAACTAATAAAATAAGAGTTTCAGGTGCTAGAACTTAACTCCCCCCCCCCAAATTATTTTGATTTCTTATGAGAAGAACCTAAGTGTGTGTGTGTGTGTGTGTGTGTGTGGTGGGCAGGCTGTTGTGCTCTGCAAAGAGGAGCTGGAAGGTGTAAAGTTTGCAATTAACCTAATGTGCTTTGGAGCAGATGTCATCTTCCACCTCTGTAGGCTCCGTATCAAATATTTCAGGCAGCCTTTTGCTCTGCCTATTTTGGCCAGTGACCTGCTCTCATCTGTTTTTACTGGTCCATAATCTGTTGAAATTACTTGTTGATTTATAATTCCCATCCCTATCATTTTGTTGGATGTTATAGACTAGTTTTTCTTTGTTTTCCAATATATTTACTTCAGTGGACTCTAAAATTACAGAAAGCAAAGGTAATTATGTTAGCCTGTTCATCATAAACCTGAAGTATGAGTCACTTAGAAACCATGAGTGACTATTTCTAAGTTACTTATAAACTATAATCCTTAAACAAATATTATATAAATTATATGAGATGACACGAATGCTTTTTCAGAGAAGACCGATCTACAGTTTTGAGATTGAAATGAAAGAAGAGAAAAGAGGTAGCAATTTATGGAGAAACAAATCTTGAGTATGTACCTTGAGTAATTTTTCAGCTTAAAGATTTATTTATTGTGAATTGTGTAAGACTGATGAATCACAGACCTGTACCCCTGAAACAAACAATACATTATATATTAAAAAATAAGAAAAAAAGATTTATTTATAAGAGAGAAAGAGAGAGAGAGAGCAGGGGGAGAGGCAGAGGGAGATGGAGAGAGTGAATGCCAAGCAGACTCCAGGCTGAGCGAGGAGCCCAATGTGTGGCTCAACCACACGACCCTGAGATCACGACCTGAGCCAAAACCAAAGGTCCATCGCTCAACCGACTGAGCTACCCAGGTGCCCCAATAATTTTTCAGTTTAAAAAAAAAGCTCTAGGTAATACCAATTATTAATGTATACATACAGCTTTACATTTTCACTCCATTATTGAATTTTTATTTGAACAATAAGCATGGAAACCTCTAGTAGAGAAGATGCTGGCAACATTATAGAACATAAGTCCTTTGGGATGTGAACCTTCACTCATCCTTTCATTATGATGATGCTAATCTACTTTTATTTACATCACACACTTTGCATTATGAAGCAGTAATTTAGTGTTTACAGTATTCTTATTTTTATTGATGATAAAAGAGAAAGCCATACTGGTAACAGCTTTTGGGCTTAATAACTTGGATGGGCTCTATAGTTGATGAGTCCCTTATGAGAATGGTCTCTTTTAACAGCATTCGTTATGCACATCATTAGCTTTGCACAACTAACATCAAGATGATGTACAGATCAACATGCCCATTGGATTCTGCTTATGTCCTCAACTCTAAAGTAGGAAACCAAATTTCAGGTTTCAGCTCTTTAAGCCAACCACTATCTGACTTTCTAGAAACTACTTAAGATTCCTATGCCTCAGGATTTCTATATGAGATATTAGGATAACAGTACCATCCCTGTATGTTTCACAGAGTGGATGAAGGATTTAACTATTTTAACAGACATGGAAAACTCTTGTTTTTGCTTTTCCTAGCCTCACTCCCTTCTCCTAGCATTTGCATGGTATTTATTCTCCTGTGTGTGTTTCTCCTCACCCTTCTTCTTGCATTTGTAGATATTTTTGCATGGTAACAACCTGAACAGTCTACACCAACTAATTCATCCCGAGATCCTGCCTTCTGAGTTTGGAGGAATGCTGCCCCCTTATGACATGGGAACATGGGCAAGAACACTGCTAGACCATGAGTATGATGATGACAGTGAATACAATGTAGATTCCTACAGCATGCCCGTGAAGGAGGTGGAAAAGGAACTCTCCCCCAAGTCCATGAAGAGGTATGCTGGAGGTGGCTGGGAAGTGGGCTGTAGCCAGTGTGGGAATGCCCCGAGTGAACTCCTCGGTTTATACTTTTGGGGAGCATATATTCAGTGCGATTTTAAATCCTTTTATGCCCCCATGATTAGACATCTAGGAATTTTGAGTCAAAGATAAAGTCATTCAAGGCAGTGTCAACTCAGTTTTGTTCCATGTTCACAGACAATCTAACAAGGCTGTTAGGGATCACTAAATCCAGTGGTTTTTCAAACTGTACCCTCAGAGTTCTGGGGGAGTACCTTAGGCCTAGCAGGTGGTGTGGGAACAGTGCCCATCTCCACAACGAGAACAACTTCTCCTTCTATCCAAGCAATTTACTAGACTTTTGTATAAGATTTCATTTGAAGAAAGGGATCCATGGCAAGCACACTCACACACACTCACACAAACATACACACACATGCACACACATTTCAAACTTATATTCTCTTTTTAGTATCTCTGCTCTGTTTCTGATTTAAAGGTCTAGCCATTCCTGAGGCAAAACATTCTATTTTCCTACAGCTTTACTCTTTATAAAGTTCATTTCTGAGTGAGATTCTGATTCCTTGCTTTGACTCTCATGGTACTTTTATGCCTGTTTTCTTTCAGTCAATGCAGGTTTATTGAACACATACTCTGTAATAGGCACTTCCCTAGGTGCTTTGGATTCATTGTGAACATACACACATCCAGCCATAGCTTAGTGGTGATGGAAGGCAGGGGAGTTGCTGAACATGCCCAAATGTATAGCTGCCTCTGACTTTGCATTCTGTAGCAAACCAGAAGATACCTAATTCTCAGGCTCCCCCAGGCCACAGAAAGCCAGAGTTCACTTGGATAGTAGTAACGAATATTATTTCTCTGTTCATTTCCCATCACAGAAATATAAGTACCACAGCCCCTGCAAGTCTCTTTTCACCTGGCTCAGGGAGGACCAAGGCATCACCCCTGTCATCCCTCACACTATCTTGCATCTTTCTCTGATGAAAAGCAAGGGTCCTTTGGTCACAGTTGTGTTCATGCTGGGGTGCCGCTGTTCTCAAAGTGGGCCTCCTGGTGCAGCTGCTGCTGTTGTTGCTACTGTTGTTGGTGTGTGTGATGTCCTCCTCTCCCCAGGCTGCTCCACGATGCCTTGGAGAGAAGGGAAAGGCTGGAGACATCTCCAGCTTTAATTTCTCCACCAATCAACAAGCAGGGGGAGGGGCAGAGGGAGAAGCAGGCTCCCCACCGAGCAAGGAGCCCGATTTGGGACTTGATCCCAGGACCCTAGGATTGTGACCTAAGCTGAAAGCAGATGCTTAGCTGACTGAGCCACCAGGTGCCCCAGAATAACTTCCTTCTAATAAAAATAATAATCCTAGTTGTTGTTATAATCTGCCATTTACTATGTACTTATCATGAGTCAGTCCCTATCTAGGTATCTTTTTCATAACATTAATTTATTTTATCCTCACAGCAACCCTGTTAAATGGATGTTGTATCCTCAAAGTCACATAGTCTATGTGTAGTGGACTGGGGTTCCAATCCATGAGGTATAGAGTCTAACGTGTTGTTGACGTAAGCCTTCCTTGTCTACCCTCTGAGATAGCAGGACGTAGGCTGTCACTCTGGAACTAGCTACATAAGGATTTGGAAACCGCTGTCACTGGTGATCCCTGGTTTTTGCCTTTACCAGCTAACAGTGCTATTTCCTTCAACCACTTCTTCTGTGACGTGTTCGCTAACGTGGTTCCCTCCTCAGAGCACGTATCTCTCCATATCCTCCACATCCTGGCTGTATCCTATCACCTGCAGTCTGCGTACCTGCACTCCTCCCAAACTTCCTATCTGTGTCTTTGCCTCTACCCTTACCCTGCTCCCCTGGCCCCCATATATTATCCACATGGCAATCTAAAACATCTTTTAAAATCTAAGTCAGATCATTTCACTTCTCTGCTTTAAATTTTTTAATGACTGATGATTATACAGTGAATAAAATAAATTCTGTAACATGGCTTACAAAGTGCTATATGATCTGATCCTGCCCCCCTCACCCTTCTAAGTATATCCCACCATCTCTTTCCTCCCTGTCTTTCAGCCATAATATCCTTCATTCTGCTCCTGCAGCCTCCCTCTCCAGCTTGTTCCTCTCTAAAGGCCTTTCCACGTGTCACGGCTGCATAGGATGCTCTTTTCCTGCATCTCCCAATCCAAGGTCACCTCCCTAAGAGAGTGGTTAGGTCTTTATCAACCATTAGGTCTTAATCAACTCTACTTCCTCCTCATTCTGGTCACTCCCTATCAGTCCCCTCTTTTATTTTCTGCCTGTCAAATGACTCATTTTATTTAACGTTATGTCCCCTCCCCAAATTTAGGCTTCATGAAGACTTCAATGACTTTGTCTGTCCCATTCTCTGAATCTCCAGTGCCTGGAGTAGGGCCTGGAACACAAAGGGTGCCCACTGGGGATCAGTAGAGTGAATGAAGGAGCGCTCTGCTGTCTGTCAGTGGCCCCTTATAAGTCCAGTGTTCAGAACTGAATAGGTGACATCTGTTGCTATCACTACTTGCATCTAAGTTCCAGAACCCTAGCTTTGCCCTCACTGGCTTCTGTTGTTGCCTCTGTTGCTGTGGTTCAGGCAGCCAAAGCACATTGCTGACTCATTTTGAGCTCCCTAGCACTAGAAGGTTCTTCACTTATAGATCCATATCCTCATAATTCTCTCTTTCTGTGTTTAGCTTTTTCCTCCAAGCAGATAATTTTAATTGATTAACACCATCTTGTTAGATTTGGCTCAGTCTGTCCACCTTTTGAAGTCTTTTTGGATCCTGATTTTCTTCTCCAATTAATTAGGCCATTCTGTCCTCTGCAGACTTGGCTCAAGGCACATCGACCTCCCCAACCCTGAGTTTTTTGCTTCTGACATGGATTGATTAGAATTTCAGCCATCCTTTGTTTGGTGTAGGTTTTGTATCTTACGAAGCTTTTAGGGTTCTATCTGAAAACTTGTGAAGAATGAGCTTAAGAAAGTCATTTCATTTGATTCTCACCTTCTGTGTCTCAGGGAGTGGCAGCTCCCTATCAAGGATGGGACAGAATTGTTCCTAGGTTCCCCCCTGCTCTCCTTTCCTCCATTTTTTTTTTCCAGTTTTGTAATATCATTAGGTTGCGAGGAAAAAACTCATTCCTTCACCAGAGACTTGTAGATATTTCCTCCTTCAGGGGAATTTATCTAGATGTGTAAGAAGAAGACTTTGTTTTCCTGTGTTGATTTGTGGAGGAATAGCATGGTCACGTGAAAAGATAAAAAGTTCGGTCGATTGTGGGGGCCTTATACTAGAGGAACATCTTTTACCTTACATCTCTAGTACCTAGGATAGTGCCTAGGATAGGCACATAACAGCTGCAGTGAGCAGCAATATTAACATTGCCGTTGTAATATGAGCTCCGATTTTATCGAATAATATCAACATCTATTGTTACTACCTGTCAAACTCCATCTAATGCTTTGTATATATTGACTCCTTTGCTTCTGTAAACAACTAATCAGGTAGTGCTATCTCCCTTTCATTGGTGAGGAGACCCAGATACAGAGAAGGTAAGTAACTTCCACATGGCACATAGGGGCAAAGTAGCATGGCTAATACTGGAAAACAGGCCATAGGATTCTGTAAGTCATCTCCCTAACTGCTACCATTTGCTATCTGCCAGAATTTGTGCTGTGATTTATCCATGCATTATTGAATTTGAGCCTTAGTGTATCTGTATGATGTAGGTGTTATTTTTCTCCATCTTACAGTTAAAAGAACAAAATCTAGAAAGTTTAAATAGCCTCCTCCTGGTCACAAGAGCCAGCAAATAACAGAACTGGAATCGGAATCCCCTTCTGTCCAAAAATCTATCCTCTTAAACACAAAGGTATAGCACCATATTGTGGATGCACAATAAATGAATAAATGATACCTGAATAATTAAACTTAAATGATAGGGTTTCATGAAAAAAAAAAAGTTATTCATTGCAAAGACAGCAGAGCCTATGTGGAGACTGCTCAGATATGCTGTGAGTTAATGATAAACAACTCCTTCTATGGCAGCAGAAACAGACCAATGCATTGACAAGTCGTGGTCCTGTAAAAATAGCCCTGTTGTTTCGGATAAGACAGGAAAAAAAAATCCGGACTAAAATAACAGTACATTTGGGACAATTAAATACCAAAAAAAAAAAAATCTTAATCGGAAATCATTTCTGCCTGGCTTGTTTTATTGAGGAATTATTCTATATTTGGAGCCAGTATTCATCATCCAACAATTCTGATGCTGGTTGTGCATGATAAAAGCGAACTAGAATTTAATCACAGGTTGATAGTGCACTGTAATTTAAAATATTTCCTTAAAATCACCATACCGTCTAATCATTTTTTTAATAGTCAAGGAACATAAAGATTTAAAAGATTGTGTGTGGGTGTGTGTGCCCGTGTGTGCATGAGATATATATATATATATATATATTTTTTTTTTTTTTTGCAAATGCTTAAATTGTGTACTTTGTGCTGTCTGAAAAGTTTGGTGTGTACTGATCCATATTATTAGGATATATATCAACATTTATAGAATAAATCTAACTTTGTGAGAATTTTAAAACATGTTTTCTGTTAATTTCTTTTTTTATAGGATAAATTGCTTTATCTTCATTATTCTTGGTTTTAAATGCCTAATACCAAACTTCTTTCAGTATGGGAACTATTTCTTGGGTAGAATTTAAGATATCAAGATTTAGTTGTGTAAAAGACTCTGTGATATGCGTTGTGCTCACCATAAGGAGAGAAACTGATGAAGTCCCTGCTCATGGAACTTGTAGTTAAGTGGGTACCAGTTGTCAACTTAATATTTCAGTACAGGACATTAAATGAACTTTTTTTGTGTTTTAGCATGGATTTTTCTTGGGAAACAATTTTTTTTTTAGTTGAACCTAAGTAAAATAGTGGTAAAGGTCTAATTCCTAAGTGTTTTGTGCAATTGTCTGCTGTGTTAAAATGTATTTTATTCATGATATAAATGATTTTTCCTAAGATAAATTATCATTGCATTTAAAAGTGATACACAATCTTTTATTCCTCCTTCTCTTCTTTTCTTCCTCTACTTCTCTCTCTCTCTCACTCGCTCTCACTCATCTGCTAATTCAACTTTAGTTGATCTCCTTTCTGATATAGACATATATAACCTATTATTGAGATAAAATGGTGAAAATGACTTAGGAAGTAAAACATTCCTGTTTTAATGTCCTCACCTTCCTTTTTGTTCCCTCTCTAGAACCAAATTTAAGTTTACTTAAATGAATGAGTCAATTAATCAGTTAATCCTATAATTATTTTTGCTTTGATAATTAGTTCCATTGCTATTCTTTTTCATTAGCATGTGCAGTTGTATTTTAGCTTATAGTCTTTCTTTTTGAGAGTTAATGAGGTTTGCTAAGAGGCATATTGCCACAGCAATAGCCAATTGGCTGGAATGCAGCAGCAGGGGGAAAATTCATTATTGAGGAGGATTTTAAAAGGGCAGCTGCTTCTTTAATGCCATAGCTATTAAGAAAGCAGTTTCCTGCCATAACAGTAGCATGTTCCATTGACTTTCCTCCTTCCCAGTTTCATGTTGTTTCCTAATGATGAATTGAGATATAATTCCCACCTACTATCAAAAGCGGGTATAAGGAGTTCAAATTACTTGCTCTCCTAATCAGAAAGTGCCACTACCTATAAAAGAGGGTTTTTTTTTTAAAGTCTTAAATTGTTTCATGAAACTTTCCAGAGTAAGACTGATTTTATTCAGATGTTCTAGTGGGAAATTTAACAAAAATTCTCAAATTTTGATTTTTTTTCTAATGTGGTCATTGGAAATAAAAAATGATGGTTAAAAATGCACATTCATATTGAATTTGTTTCATCGAGATCTTTTTTTTAAGATTTATTTATTCGTATTTATTTGAAAGAGATAGAGGTTGTACTTGAGCTGGGGAAGGGGCAGAGGAGAGGGAGAGAGAGAGAGAGAATCTCAAGCAGGCTCCATACCCAGTGTGGAACCCAGCGCGGGGCTCTATTTCATCACCCTGCGATCATGACCTGGAGCCAAAATCAAGAGTACTGGCTTAACTGGTTGGGTCACCCAGGCGCAGATCATAGAGCTCTTTAAGACAGGAATTAAGACTCCTATCATTTCTATTTCATTTCTCATAACAATAATTTCATTATAATAATTTCCCACTTGGAGATGTTCTGTTATCATCCATCTGTCCTATACTATATATTCTCACTCTCAAAAAAAAAGACTTTTGATCAATTGTGAAGAAGAGAACTTAAGCTTATTATGGTGCATTTAGAATCCTTTGCTGCTCATTATCTATTTAGAGCTCAAAGGGGATTGTTTTCTCCCTCTGATACAAAACCCACTATAAGCATGTCCCTCTCTAAATGTGCAGCATTCTCAGTTCATAAATCCCTTGATGTAGGGAAGATAATCCACATCCATGAGAAAAGTAATAATGGACAAAACACAGAGAAAGGAATGTAATTATTTGGTAATAACTCACTGACACTGGCCTTATCATTTCCAGATCCCAATCAGTAGTGGATCCTACAGTATTAAAACGCATGGATAAAAATGAGGAAGAAAACATGCAACCTTTGCTATCTCTGGACTGATAACTTCTCTGCACTCCCCATGGATTAGAAATGGAAGGTACTTGTTTTCAGCAACAGGGACAGCACTGTGGAGGAATGACCAGCTGGAAACTTATTTATTCATGTTAATGTAGCATAATATATAATAAGGCATTGGGTTTCCCATTTGCTTGAACCATGGGTGCCCTGGTCTGGAGTTAAAGAAAAAAGTCAATAATTTATTCTGTAAGTGCCAAGTTCTTTGTAAATATAATCTAATCTTCACATCAAGTTTGTGAACTTTGGTAGTAACTGAAATTGGAGAAGTTTGGCTCATGAGTCCATGCCAGTGATATAAACTATAACAAAAAACAGAAAAGACACATACAAAATGGAAGCTAATTAAATGTAGCCCTGTTTCCTATGAAGCCATATTTCAGCTCTCATAGTGATTGTTTCAATGTTTTTCTCTGAAATTGTCATATTCCAATGTACTTTTAATGGACACAGGTAACTAGATGATTCTAGGAAATTAGTATGATAAATGTGTTTCCTGCCTAGTGATTTTCATTTCACAGAAAATGTGTCCTAGTGACTATCACTGGCCTTGAATTTTGGAGACAAGGAATGGCAGAAGAGCTGGTAAACTAAACACTTGAACTCTTCTATGTTGTTTAATTCCTGGAGTCTTGTGAAAAGATATGTTCCCCAAATTAAGATGTGGTATTCTAAAAGAGAGTGGATTTTTTTAAACTGCTGTCTTCATAATGTGTCTTTTATTTGAGATCCTATTGTATCCATGTCTGATGTACTTTAAGAACATTTCCCCCCCAAAACTCTTCGACCAAGAGAAAGAGAACTCATACGTGAATAGTGTTTTGACAACTAACTTTGGACATAAAAGTTGCCATGTACAGATAAGGGGCTAATTTCTAATTCTTGAGCACTGGTTGGAAATATATATATATATATATGTATATATATATATATTCACATGCACATATATATTTTTATTGAGCTCTAATAAATCCTTGATGTGACAGGCTTATAAAATAAATCATACATATTCAATGGTCTTAGAGATGTTATAAATAATTATGTGAGATGCTAACTCTGGAAAACTACTTCCACTAAAGTTAATGAAAATGAGGTATAGTGAAACAGACTTTCAGTGAACCTGTTTTAAGGGAATTCTAATTTAATTTGTAATGCAATCTTGAATCTGTATCATTTTAGTGAAATATATTTTTCCTTCACAAAACAACAGGTCTCAACATAATGTGGGCAGTATCAGGTGACCAAGAGTAATATAATTTCTCACAAATTCAAGGTAATTATCTTAATGATCCTATAAGTATAGATTTTCTTTTCAGAAAAGATTGAAAGAACATATTGCATCCATAAGACATAGTGAAAGCATCTGAGGGCATCTGAGATAGCATGTTATAGTTTAAATGTAGATGTGGAATGCTTATGTTAGTTTTCATTTCATAAAAATTCTGCAATTATAGCACATTTTAAAAATCTTACTTTAAATTTCAAATTCCAGTGTGAAAAAGCAAGATTTTTACCACCTTTTCAGAGTGGTAATTTTTGAGATTGAAAATATTCTTTTGAAAGAAAAATATCTCAAGGAACTCTTGGAAACCAACAGAAATAAAGGCATGTAGCAGCCTTTATATACTTTTTAGCCAAAAGCTTCAAAAATTCCAGTTACAATTCTATACAAAACTCTTAATATCAAGATCAGTACACCAACCTATACTATCACGAATGGACTACCAGTGTTTGTAAAAATACATAAATATACATAAATAATATGATTGAAATATACCTTAAAAATGCCAACCTCAAATCAAGTCTGGAAGAATAATGTCAGGCCCTCTGCTCTACCCATAAATATTATGGAGATTGGAATGAATTGGGGGTAAAAAGCTACAGCAACTCTTACCTTTGTAAGAACCCTAACCACAGGATTCTTATATTTTGGCCTACCTGACATATATTTGATAGTCTTGGACTTTATATACTATAGAAGCAAGTGCTAGGCAATATGATGCAGTAAGATAAAATAGAAACAATGTACAGAAGGAGGGTCAACTTTTCATTCTCATGTGTTTCTCTTGATATACACCGTTTATTGCCAAATTTTAGAATTCTACGAGCTTCAGATGTCAACCAGCATAGCCAGCTTCTTTCCCCTCTCATAAGGCTAGTGTCATATATAAAAATAACCAGAAGGGCATATTGTATGTGTATACCTATCTAATTATAAGTATGATTCCCACTATCTCCCTTACCCGACATTTGGAAATTTTGCATCCTATTGCTGTCCGTCTGCTCTTCTTCAAATGAGCAACTGAGAGTTGGCTGCATTGTGTAAAATATTTTTAAATGAATGAAGAAATTACAACAATGATGCCTTTTGAAATTGCTTTATCTAGCTCAATCTGTGAGTAAACTCATTGTCCAGGAATGTTTTTGGAGCTACTTAGTCAAAGGATATTTGGTCAACTTTATAAATCTTCCTTTCAGCATCAGCTAACTAGCACCATTTAGGGATTTTTTTCCCCTAATGTAATTTCCTGTTACGTAGCTATGTCTGTTGTCACATAACTTAGTAAATAAGCACTCCTCTAGGTCAATTAATTGTGATAGTGCTCTCTTTCACTCTTTCTCTTTTGTGCGTACATATGCGTGCATACACATGGCTGTTTGCCCTAATGAATTTGCCTATTTTGAGACCTATGCTTTCCTTTTGTAGCTGTCTTGTTACCGAAAATATGTAGACATCAAAGGATTACCACATTTGATTTAGAACAGACCAACAGTTCCTGCTTCTCTCACCCTGCCTGTTCTGCTCTTTCTTATATCCTTTCTTTCTTCCGTTGTTTCAGGGGCAGCTGCTTCCAAAGCTGGTTTAAAAATAACTAACTTTCCTTTTACTGTCAGTGATATTTGCACACATTTTTGCTTGATATCTTAAAAGGAAGAGATTATCGTGAAAATACACTCTAAGAAATATGAAGAAGTGCCTCTTTAAGAACGAGATAAAGCGGTGATACTAGAATATGGATTCTATTTGTAGTCTCTTCTGAAAAGTAAATACATGCATCTAAATAAGGGTGAAATATGAGTATCATTTGAAGAAGGGTAGTTGAGGCCTTGCTTTGAACATTCCCCTACAGCATTAAATCTTTATTGTGTCAGTTCAATACCATAACTTGAACACATTTGCAAATCTGGCATTACGCTAAAACAATATACAGGTGTTTGCAAGGAAGTTTTTGAAGTGGGCATACATGATCTCTTTTATTTCAATAATAGTTTGTGTAGTGTAGGCAGACATTCCTTAAGTCTTTTCACAGAAAATGCTTGTTTACTTGACAGGACTGAAAATTCATACATTCGTAAGCAGGAAAGCCAAGCAGCTAGGTTCTCTTTGACATTGTTAACTGGGTCACATTGTTAAATTGAACATTTGAAGTTTCTGTAATATTCCTGAGGGAGCAGAGGTCCCTCTGATGCATCAAGAAAATGGAGCACTGTTTTAGACCTTGGGGAACATGTTTACCTCTCACAAAAAGAAACCCCTCAGAGCCATGACAGTGTATCTTCAGAAACCGACTTCCTTTCCTTCTCCAAACAACTTAAAGGTTTATGGATATGTCTATGGTCCTTTAGAGAAATTCTATCAAGAAAACCTGCTGTGAGGCTATGTACTCTTCCAATGTTTTATCTAAATGTCTAACTGGTCTGGTTAATACCTTTTTTGGTTATTTTGTGTATATTTATTAATGGTTACTTGAAAAGTTGCCGTCAGCCATGAGGACTTTTTAGAGTGATTATCAACACACAAAATAAAAAGAGCAGAGCTCTGGCATAATATTTAAATTTTCAGATACAGTATCCATATTTTTCACATCAAAAAGCTCGTAGGCCTATATTCCATTTAAATATGCTATATAGATATATGGCCTAAAAATAGTGGTGCATTTTAAGTTTATGAGGCCATTAGATCATGTAAGAATCAGCAAGTTGTATAAAATATATTGGCATAAAAGTAGAAGATTGGCTAAATATTCAGGATGTATAATTATCTACAGCAGTGAAAAGGATTTGTTTTCTTCTTTGTTTTAGTTGAAAAAAACCTGATTTTCAATATGCAGTTGGAACTATTTAGCACTACTTACTATTTGAAAGGTGACAAATAAGTAAGAATACAAAAGGAGGCTTGACTTTGAAACATTATTGTATCATGACCCTAATGGCTTAGAGAACATAATTGTTCACAAATTCAAGTTTTAATTTGGGAAATATCCATAGGTTAACCTCACACATGGAGATACTGTTATGAAGTCTATTCTGTGATGAGAGTGGAAATTTATTCCTTTGGATTGTGGAAAAAAATGTACAAGAGCAATTCTGTGGATTGAAATAGCCAAATTGTACTATCTTTCAAAGATGGAGGATGCAAATGATACTGTTGAAATTAAAACAAAAAAATAAGCATAGATTATGCACTTTTATAGTAGATAGTGGACATTGTTACAATGAAGAAGGTTGTTTGGTCAGTATTGGACTTAGTTTCAAGTTTCAATACAAATATTTGGGTCCTTAATGATATCAATATCAATGCATTTTTTCTGTCAAAATAATTTTTTGGTGAATGAGAGGGACCTAGATGAAAATCAAAATAAATGTTAATGGAACTTTTAAGAATGAACCAATCCTCAATAATTTTAAAAAATTGCAATGGGTGAAAGCTGGTTTACATACAACAGAGATTCAAAGCATTGTTTTATTTCTAATCCAGTGTTCAGTTTTCAACTTATTTAAAATATAAATAAAATTCCAAAACCAAGTAGTTTTTGTTTTCAAAACTGTTCAGAAAAAAACAAGATGTCTAAGAGGTAATTATACAAGTCCTTGATAAGAATACTAAGCACACTGTTTACTATTTGAGGGAGCTATTTATTCCAATACAATAGTATAACTGGTATAATATAATTTTTGAATAAGTATACATTTCTGCTTTTAAAAAAGCATTCATTTTGCATATGGCGAATGTTGAATTTGGTAGTATTGGATCTGTTGCACCTGTAAAATGTAAATTTCTAAAATGTCATCTCAAATGAACAATAACTTTATTTTTTAAAGAAATTTTAGTTAGCTATTTAGGTTAGAATATCTGAGATTTTTCTGACACTTCTATGTTTGGAGCTTACAGGGGAAACAGAATTCATTCAATCAAAATGTCATTTTTAATATTGTATAACTTTTAGACAAGATTTCAAAGGATAGTTTGAATGAAGAAGTAAATCAACATTTAAGTTGCATATAGCAATGGGAATGATCAGTAAATAACATTTCACTCTTTGTGTGGAGTGGCATTAAAAAAATAAAAGTTATGGCATTAGACAAATTCAAAATTATAAAAAAGCATTGATTTAAATAAATTCTATTAAAATACCCCATTTGAAAATGTTAAATAAAATAAAATTATTCAGCCTGATTTTAAAAACATGAGTAATAAATACACATTTGTATCTTCTGTGAGTTTCCCTCATTTAACCTACCTATAGATGAAAAGTAATCTAATGAGGGAAAAGAGACATTTACCTAGAACCCCTTTGGTAGACTTTATGACTTTCTCTGGCTCAAATGCAGATGACTTCCCTGTATACAGCTTTTGAGGTTATCAAGAATCATTATTGCTGCCTCTTTGTGAAACCATGTCAGGAGGAGGCTATGTTTCTAGCAGCTTCTGAAGAAGCATCTTGAGTGGGAATAAACCCAGGGCAACCAGAGCATGCATAAAAAGCCAGAGATACAGAATTCACTCTTCACTAAAAAGTGCATTAAAGTGTATTAAAGTGTACATGCAGAAAATGATTTCAAAATGTCAAGGATTTCTGATATCAAGAGTTAAATACTTGGCCAAGAAAAAGAGTCCATGAGGACACGATGGTCAGGGCTCTGATGTGTATTCTATCTTCATACTGCAACAACATCAGAAACTCTGTCTCTGAATATCACTTCTCTCTGAAAATAAAAATGACTATGCTCTCTTCTTCCCCTTTTTTGACTAACAGGAATCATAAAAAGTATCAGACAGAAACCATAAACACTTTGTTGCCTTTTAAGAAAAAATGTGACATTATACACATATAAACATAATTCACTCACTTGCATAGGATTGAATGTTTGCTTATTGATTTATAAATTTTTACCTAAAATTTTTTCAAAAACATATAAGATTTTAGTGCTGGAAAATTATGAAATTTTTTTTGGATCTGCCATTCATGGAGAAGACCAGTAATACCTTTCCTCTGAATTCATGTGTCTAAACATTGCTCTGTGGATGACTAATGAACATCTCACATTTAACACTTACAAAAAACCAAGCTTCCCTTCTTTAACCCTGAACCTGCTTCTCCTTTAACCTTTCCATCTCCCTAAGTGTCAACTCAACCTTCCGGGCTCCAGGGCTCAAAACTTTCCAATCGTCCTCTTTCCTCTCTCTCTCTCAAAAACCACATCCAAAATCAGCCAACTCATACTGTGGGATCTCCTTCAAAATGTAATATCCATACTCTGACCACTTCTCTAACCATGACATCATTACCCTGTTCCAAGACTTCAACATTTTCCACCTGGAATATTTTAATAATCCAAAAACTAATCTCTTTGCTTCTGTCCTTGGCCGTTAGAGTGGATTTATAACACATTAGCAAGAGTGAGCTCAGATCATTTCACTCTTCTCAAAGCCTGCTAGAATAAAAACCAATGTCCTTATAGTAGAGAATGAGGAGGGTTGATAGGAAGTCTGTAAGTGCCAGCAGAGCAGAAGAGCGTATTTTCTGATTGGGTTGGGCTTTTCACCTGTATGATGCAAACGTAATTGTTAAATACTTTAATTTCTTGCTTCTAAAGTTCTACATAATATACCCTCTCACCCCAACCATGGCTTTTCTTAGAGATTTCTTAAGAATATTTCTTCTACTCTTTATTCTCTTGCCAAATTGTCATCCTTGCTGTGCCAAGAGTTTGCCAAGCTTTCCTCCAGCTCAGAACCTTTGCACTTTTGTTCCTTCTGCCTCTTTCTATCCCCCATATCCACATAGTTTATTCCCTCATTTCGTTCATCTTTGCTAAAATGTCACCTTCTTAGAGAGAACTCTCTAAATTTTCCTATTTAAAATTACATGGCCCTATAGTTCTTCATACTTCCCCTTTCTACTCTATTTCTTCCCCATAGCTTTTGTCACCTTCTAATATGCCATATAGCTTATTTATTTTGTTTATTTTACACTTTTTCCTAATAGAATATGAACACACAAGCAGGGATTTTGTCTGTCTTGTTTACTGTTGCATTAATGGTGCCTTAGTAGTGCCTGGAATTTAGTAGCAAATCCAAAAAGATTGCATGAAGAGCTTCATTTGTTTCAGCATGTTATGTTATGTTATGTTATGTAGTAGCCAGTAGTATGCATTTAAGGAGAGGTGGTTTTTTGTTTTTTGTTTTTTGTTTTAATTTATTTGACAGAGAGAGACACACAGAGAGAGGGAACACAAGCAGGGGGAGTGGGAGAGGGAGAAGCAGGCTTCCTGCAGAGCAGGGAGCCCAATGAGGGGCTCCATCCCAGGACCCTGGGATCATGACCTGAACTGAAGACAGACGCTTAATGACTGAGCCACCCAGGTGCCCCTTTCTTTTCTTAATAAGAAACATTTTTTTGTTATTCATCCTCAAAGGGGGAGTTTTCCCCTCCCTGATGATGATGGAAGCATGAATCAATAATTATATCCCACTCTCCCTCAAATCTGGTCTCTACCCCAGGGCCCAAGTTTTATATTAGTGTTTGAACTTGGTCTTTGGAAGTTAGTCTAAAATCATTGGACCCTTTATCTATAATATGCATGGCTTACCCTTACTTTTGGAGAAACTACAAGATAGTTCAGATGAAAATCATTTTGAGCTCAAAACCATAGTAAATTGTTTTTCGTTGATTATCCTAGTTAGTTCCAATTTAAAATTTGCAGGAAGTTGAAAGACTATAACTCTTCCAATATTGGAAACCAGAGTAAGGGAAAATGCCAAGATAGTTACCTTAGCTGGAAAGGAGAAAGAAGAGAAGAGGAGAGGAAAAAGAAATTATGATCACTTCTTCTCTGAAACAATTACAACATAAATGAAGTTTTTTGGTGTTTCTAAAATCTTCCCATGATCTTAGAAATATATATTACAACCATTTAGTCTGGGAACACTTTAACAGAAGTCATATCAGTTCCATTTTATATTTGATATCTTTGTATATTTTTTTTACTTGGGAGGTTTATAGTTCTGTTACCAACATGACAGGAACTGCTCATGTTCATATATTCCAACTGGTTCTCTCCCTTCTCCTCTGCATTTTAATAGCAGCTATTATTTTCTGAACCTTACAATCACATTTATTTTCCTTGACTATCCCCATACTTTTTTCCCCTACAATTTGGACTGACTGCTCCATAATTTTAGTAACCAAATATCTTAGATATTTGTTCCTGTGATGGGTTGCTGATTTTTATCCTTTGCAGTTTGTCTTCACATTCTTACCAAACCTATGTTATTCTCTTCCCTCCACAACCCTGTGTGCCTTTCTCTACATTATAATGATTCAAGCTTCCAGTTTTACCATCTCCTACCAGGTCTTCTATTAAGAAGATACTAAAAATAAGTGTGGTGTTGAAGGTGAAATTGAAGAAGGAACTATAACCTGAAGAATAAGAATAGATGTTTGAAAATGTTTTCCGAAGACAATCAGTCTTTTAGTGGCTTTATAATGGGTACTGTGTAGCATATCGGTAATCAATGTAGATTATGTTTCTTGCCAGTTACATAAATATATGGCAGTCAGGGTTAATGGGTAATTTGGAAAAACTTCTATAGAGAAGAGACTAAATGGCCCATGTTCGGGAAAAAGGCAGAATTTTCTTGTGTTTCTTACTTTTTGATCTTTAGCCATCTGGACAGTAGAAGGCATTTGCCTCTGTGACATCCTTTTTTGCCAATCTTCAAGAAAGTGTTTAGCATCACTTCAGAAATAAAGAGTTCAAGTTCAAGCACACACAGTGCATGGAAGATACTGTAGTTCATGTCATCTTCTACCAAATTTTGTTGTTTTTTTTAATGCATTATTTTTATGATTGAATCATAAGGATATATTCATTGGTAAATTTTATTAATTCTATCCACTTTTAAATGGATTTAGGAATTTTACAAGTCCTCTATTATATTCTTAAAACATAGTATTAATGTTCCACTTCATGTCGAGGTTATTTCATGTCCCTCTTGATCTCTGAGGATGAATGGAGTTCTGTTAAATAAAATGTCACTAAATGAAATTTTGGATTCAGAAATGTGAATGTGCATATATCCCTTTCAATCTTTTTTTATCAAAATCTAAATTTCTGTAAATTTAGAAAATATATCATATTAAATAGCTTTGAATAAATTTGTCATTAAAATATGGAGACATGACATTGGTGTTAGTGTTTGGGAGTATATAATGCTTTCAAATGGATTTTTTTAAAAGATTTTATTTATTTATTTGACAGAAAGAGACACAGCGAGAGAGGGAACACAAGCAGGGGGAGTGGGAGAGGGAGAAGCAGGCTTCACGCTGAGTGGGGAGCCCAATGTGGGGCTTGATCCCAGGATTTGGGATCATGACCTGAGCCAAAGGCAGAAGCTTAACAACTGAGCCACCCAGGTGCCCCTTTCAAATGAATTTTAAACATGTGTGGGCATATTGTAATGTTATTTTGATTTATTATTGATTTGATCCAATGTATTTGATAAAACTGGTCTAACTTCAAATCACTATAAAGTCACTTCTTGACTTCTAGAATGACGAGATGGAGATACAAGCTAGTGTCAATGATAAAGTCTACCCCTTGAAGCGGTGGAGTGGATTGAATGATGATTTCAGTTTATTTCATTTCAACATTAACAAATATTTATTGAGCACTTGTCCTGCCACAGATACTGTTCTAAGTTCCAGGGATATGCAGTAAAACAAAGCCCCTGCTCTTCTGAAAGTCATATTCTAGTGGAGAAGACATCCAAACAGCAGATAAGCAAAGTTACATACTGCCACGTGGTGTTTTCAATGTGATAAAAACTTGCCTAGCTTACTTTGTGTGACTGCTGGCACTCTGTTTCCTCATCTGTGAAATGGGGCAATAATTGTATCAACAGTGTGAGCTAATTTTTGATACCTGGCCCTTTCCTTTTCATGGAAAAATGCAATATCATATTCTCGTATCCATGCTGTTTTGGGGATGACTATTAGAGTTTTTTAGTTCTTTCCTTTCTGCTGGGGCTGGGGGTAGGGCTGTTGACACTCACAGGTAATGCAGCTCATCATCTGCCTTTCAGGGTGGTCCAGAGGTGTCAGCTCCTGTAAAATTTTTTCCCTTTTAAGGTAGATTCCTTACTGCTCTAACTCATTATAACTGAAAAGCAAACATTGATTTTCATCAGAAAATAAGACAAAGAGGAACCAAAGATCAGCAAATTCTGATACGATTTATCTTTCCATTTCATCTGGTATTTTCCCTTATCCACACAGAACCACAAACCCATTGTTTTCCTGGATAGGTTTGGGTATATTCTATGTACCACAGTTAAAGGAAGCTCTGACCATTCTAGTTCCAAAGGTACTAATTTAGGTAGTATTAAAAGGATTACTTCCTGCTGGTATGTGAAACTTAATGAGAAATTTTGCTTTTTAAAAAGCAAAGTCATATTATAAAATACTTAGAGAGACTCACCATGGGAAAGGTTCAAAATATGGGTAGAGTAGAGGACACCATGAATATTGATTATAATTCATCTAGGAGGCGCCATGAGTAAATAAAAGTTTCTCTTATGAAATATAGCAGAAAAACAGCAAATGACTTCCATCTTAAGGCAATGCAGAGCTTCTCTATTTCTGTTCATATAGAAAATCACTAAAGGAAAGTGTACATGTTAGGGCAGGCTAGATGGCATGTTAATCCATACACAGAAAAACTGAGTTATTTCACATGCTGACTTTTATAAAAAAATATTTAAGAACATCAACAATTGACTCATTACATTTATGAAGAAAAGACATAATTTATTATGATCATAATCAAACATCTTGATTCTAGAAGCAGGAAGATATAGACACCCTTCAGATGGCCTACTTTTGTGAACTTATTTGTTTATGAAGTCTCTATAAATTTATTTCCCTCATTGATTATATACTGAAGATTCTAGTTGGTCTTAGGAAAAAATAGTGATTTTTACACAACGTATTTACTAAAGGGTAGTTGAAAGCATTCTTCTAGAGCAAAGAATTTTAAAACTTATTTTGCCACAATTGCCCTTTTGTCATTTAATGGGCATTACAAACATGTTTTAACTTTTCTCAAGAGAAGTAAAAGAAACTGTATACTTCAAGACAAACAAAAACCTAAAAATATTTTAACTTGCAATAATTATGAGAATATTTACTAATTATAAATATATTTGATTAATGGAGACTGACAGATTTTTATTAACACTTCAGTAAAAAAAAAGCAAAAGAAGTTTTATTATTATCCCTCAGGTATAGCCCCCTCACCTCAACCAAAAACTACCTCTGTTCTTACATTCCTTGAGAATAATAGATGCCACTACTGGAAGATCTTTTAGAGATTAGATAATCCAAATTGCTTATTTTATTAGTATATAAATGGAGACCTATAAATAGTCTGTCTTGCTAGAAGTCATACAACAAATTAAGGGTAGAACCAAGGCTCAACCAGTCCAGTGATATTGTTGTTGCTTTTAATAACTTTCCCCTTGTTCTCCTTACCCTTTTTCTATTTAACTCTGTTCTGCCTGCATATGAACCTGTTTCATTTTCTCCATTGCTTGGGATTCTCCACCAGTATTGCATTAGGTGAAATCTACTCATTCAAAGAGGGCAGTACTCAGGGATTTTCAAATTAGAGACAGACTGTATATATCCACTATTCCCAGCCTTTCAGGATCTTAGCAATCAATAGCTTCAGGATAAGCCCAGTTCTACAGGAAGATGAAACTTTATCAGGCTTATCTCTAAATGAAATAGTCATTTAATAAAGCCATCTATCGTGTTTAGAAGCATGTGTTCCTTGATTTCAAGAAGAAATGGGATGTGGAGCATCTCAGCACAGCTACTCCATCTAGCTTGACCATCTTCTCTACATTTGTCAGTGAGTTAAGGCAAGTAGGACAGAATGTTATTTCCATGATGGCTGCCAGCCACTGTGAAGATATGTAGGAGAGCTGTGGTTACTGTCTGGGAGAACTTCCCATGACTCGATTCAGGTGTTTCCCCTACTGTATTTATTTTTGATGTGCTGTCCTCGTAGGACTTACTACAGGAATTTTGCGGACTGGAGTATTTAACGGATTGGATTTTCTGAAATCCTTAAAAAAATGGAGAGAAGTGAGGATCTTAATAATTTGGCTAATCTAAGCATAAACGTATTTAAGTCAGTTCACTAAAAGGGAGCAAAAAGGCTCTACATCAGATTTTACTGGAGATTACTTCAGATTGCTATTGTTGAGTTTGGAAAGCATGGCTTTGGAATTACTTGGCCACTATCATTTTATGTGACTTTTTGACTGCTTTTTTATGGCTGTTAAAATAATGTGTGAAGACATTGTATTAGATGCACATTAGATGCACACTGAGAATATAAATGATACACAGAGTCATGCTCTTTTAAAATAAAACATTTTAAAAGATGTACTTATGATACTATTGTATTCTAAGTTGAGAGTGATCTACTTTAGATATGATTTCTCTTTGGGAAAAAAATTATGATGAAAAACAACATAGCTCCATACATCATATCATATATCATTTCAAATATATTAAAAATTTCAAATTAAAAAAAGGGAACCACAGAGGTATAGGTAGAAAGCATGAAAGAAAGCTTTGATAATCTTGGAATAGAGGCCTTTATACTATAATTCAAATTCCAAAAAGTTAAAAAAATGATACATTTGACTAAATGAAAACATGAAATTCAAATATTTTTGCATGGAAAAAATCATAAGCAAAGTCAAAAGGCAAATAAGAAACTAGGAAAATTTTCAACTTATGTCACAACATAGAGTCAAGCTTTCTAATATAGTAAGAGGTTTCTAGAAATTGATAAGAAAAGTAAAAACCCAGTAGAAAAAATGGACAGTTGATATGAACAGATGGTTTTACAGAAAAGAAAATATAGTATCTTTAAAAATATGAAAAAATGCTATGCCATACTCAAAATGAGAGAAATAGAAATTCAAACTATGGAGTAGTCTGATAACATACTCTTTCTCAAGGAAGCTATGAAGAAATAAGCTCTCCTTATATTGCTTTTAGGAAGGACTGCAATTTGGCAATATCTGTCAAAATTACAAATGGGACTATACTTTGATCCAGTTACTCTTTTGGGAATTTATCCTTCAGACATACTTGCACACATGAGAAATATTTCAGAAGATATTTCCAAGGATAAATATTTCCAAAGATATTTATAGAATAATTGCTTGCAGAGAAAAATATTTGGGAAGAAAAACTTAAAAATATATGGTATATCCATGGTTATATGCAGATCTGATATAATCTGCTTAAATAAACAAGAACACTATACAAATCTAAAAAAATGACAAAACACTTTATGTGCTGAAATAGATCTCTAAATATATTGTTGAGAAAAACAGCAAGGGACAGAACATTGTAAAGAATATGTTATGATTAATGTAAAAAAGTGGGGTGAAAATAAAATATTCATATTTGTATATTGAAGAAATGCAGAAGAACCAAAGGGATTAATAACATTTGTTGTATGTTGGGGTAGTTGGAAATTGGGTGGATTAAGACAAGGGCAAGAAGGAAATTTTCATTTTTCAGCTTTCTACATTTTTTTTATTGTTGAATTTTGTGAATGTATTATTTATTGAAAAATCAAATAAAAAAAGCTTAAGAATTTTTTATTGTCTTAAAGCATTTTGACATTACTGGTAGTTAAAAAGTTTGTAGTACACTATACGTACAGAATAACAGGAGCACCCATGTGCCAACCACTCAGCCTAAGATAAAGACCATTACCAATAGTTTAAATCCTCCTTTATGTCTCTACATGATGCCCTCTGATTTATGTTTAAAGGTAACTATCTCAAATTATATTGACTATTTACTTTCTCTATAATTTACCACTTATGTGTATATCTCTGAAAAACATCATTTTGCAAATAGTTCATGTAATATTGGGTTAGCTCTTATTTGAATGTCTGGCAGAATTTAGTAAAAATGATTTGGGACTAGTATTTTTCTCATGTAAATATTTAAACTCTTACTCCTATATCCTCAATGATTTTAGGACTATTGAAGTTTCCAGTTTATAGTTAAGTCAGTTTCAGTTACTGTATTTCTTTTTCTAGGAATTTGACCATTTTCAATGAAGTTTTCAAATTGATTTGCATAGATTTTATAATAATCTCTACTTTTTAATGCAGTGTTTGTATTCATCTCCCCTTTCTACTCCTCAGATTATTCATATATGTCTTTATTAATGCTGTAATAAACCTTCTTTATATAGCTTTGTGAGTTTATGTAGCTCAGTTGAAACTCTATTGTACCTTTGCTTCCTGTTTCATTAATTTCACTATATTCTTTTTTTTTATTTGCCTTGTCCTTTGTGTTAAATTTTGTGAATCTTGTCTATTTAATATAAATTTTTAATTTGGGTTTTAAACTATTAATCTTTCCTATTTTCTAATAAAAATTGTTAAAGCTATGGATTTTTCCTATAGGAAATGATTTTTTTCCTCTTTTTTTTTTCAAAATGTTTTACATGTTTGCCTTTGACATTTAATCCTTGACTTCAGTGGAATTGATGATTCCATGTAGTGAATGATGGAGATCAAATACTGTTCTCCTCCATCAGGTGTCTAACAGTCTTAGGTAGTCCTGCCTTCATTCATTGTTCTGTGTTTCAAATGCTCCAGCCTTGTTAAGGGCCCCCTTATTTATCTCCTGTACTTTCAGTAACTATTCAAACCAAAACCTTTGGTGAAATAGGATTTGTAAAAGATCCCAGGTCAATGGTCATCATCAATCTTTGAAAGATATTTTAATTTTTAAGTAATCTCTGTCATCAGTCTTTGATATCCTTCCTTGGATTCTCACACCTGTCTTATATTTATTATCTGAGGATTTCCCTTATTTTAGTGCCAGTTTAACATTATTTAAATAGGTTTTTTTTAATATGGCATTTCTATTTGTTCTCTAGAGGGAGTAATTGCCAGAGTATTTGCAAATCAATAGTACAAAGAGTTTTTTAAATTGATTGCCATTTTAAGAACTTTGAACTCTAAAAGAATAAGATCATTGGAATAAAAGCCTAATCTAGGTTTCAAAGAAATGTAAATTGTAGGAACTTTGCCCCTGGTGTTTATTCCCTTTGTGATATGTTTTTTTATCATTGACACTTTTGACATGTGCTTCAATGCAATGTGTTCCAATATTACAAATTAAAGAAAGAAAAGAAAATATTATGGGCATAGGAAGCTAAGTACCTACTAATCTAATAATAAATGTTCTAGACATTATTGATGTACATTAAGTAAGGTATTCCATATTGGTTGGAAGTGACAGTAAGTTTTCTTATAATTGTTTTGTCATTTATTTTTCTCTTGCTGATAATTTATGTATTAGCCTAGGCAAAAAGCTCTCAGATTTTACCTGCTGCCTATGCACTCTTCCATAATGTTAGGCAGGATTTTCTGAGGTCATGGATACACAGAAAGTGTTCAACAAGCAGTCATTTCCCTTGGATTCCTTCTCTTTAAATAATCATATAGCAAAGATGAAATCCTTGCAGGATTATTAGAGGAAATGTTATGGTAACCAAGATGTCAAGTGGGATTCTTTCTATCTCTAAATTTTTTAGTGTTCAGAAACCTCCAAATAGTCTTTAAAACAGTTTTTAACAAAATCATTTTATACCTTTCAGAATGGGTGATCCAGAATCAAGGGCAGTTTCTTATAAAATTCATCATTTGTGAACCAACATGAAACCTGAAGTTTCTGAAGTTACTCAGAATCTAAGGTGACTTATTCCTAAATAGCTCTCTACAATTATTTGGAGAAAAAGTTCAAAACAACTATTAATAATATATATAGATTAGAACAACACATACATATTTAGAAATTGGGAACAAAGAAAAATAACCATGTAAGCCATGATACTCTAGAGCAGTGGTTAGCATTGTGGTCTCTCAGGTCAGACTCTTTTTGAGTTTAGGTCCTTTGTATTAATTTCCTAAGGCTGCCTTAACAAAATACCATAGATTGGGTAGCTTAAACAACACATTTATTTTTTTTTGCCATTCTGGAGGCAGAAGTCCAAGATCAAGATGTTGGTGTGTTTTGTTTCTTTATGAGGCCTCTTTCCTTGACTTTCAGATGGCTGCCTTCTTGCTGTGTCCTCACATGGTCTTTCCTTTGTGCACACATGCCCCTGGTGTTTCTCCATGTCCAAACTTCCTCCTCTTATAAGACAAGAGTCAGATTGGATTAGAACTCATCTTAAGAGCCTCTTTTTCACTTAATTACTACTTGAAAGGCACTATCTCCAAATGCAGTCACATTCTTTGGTCCTGGGGATTAGGGTTTCAATATAAAAAATTGGGACATAATTCACACTATAACATCCTTGCTTACCATTCATCAGCTATGAAACGTTAGGATAATTTTTAAAATCTTCTTTGTAATTATTAGGATGTTGTGACTATTAAAAATAAGAAACAGGCAAAACACTTAGGATAGTGCCTGGTATACACATAGCAAATGTTAACTATAGTGTTAATTATTGTACAATGGAAACTTTCCATTTTTATATTTAGGTAAAACATTATAAAATATGAAGTGTTCTGAAGATGTCAATTAAATGTAGTGGGTTTCTAGTGTTTGTGTATTCCATTTCCTGATTGATCTTCTGTTTAGTTGTTTTATCCATTATTGAAAATGTAATATTGAAGACTCCAATGATTATTGTTGCATTGTCTATTCTATTACTTCCTTCAATTCTGTCAGTTTTTACTTCATGTATTTTGACACTCTACTCTTAGGTACTTAAAGGTTTATAATTGGCATGTCCTCTTGAAAGATTGACCCTGTTATCATTGTAAACTGATCTTAGTATTAAGGAGAACATCTATAATAGGAAATCATAAACTCAGTGCCTCTTTTGCTCCAAATGCTTTTTTATCTTTTATATTTCTATATGTAGTAGCCCTTTTCCAGTCCTCCAGATTCCCTTTGAAGAAAGAGGAAGCTACTACAGTGCTTTTGACCAATGTTTCCTGCCTTATAGACCAACCATCCTTATGTGCTCTTACCACTAGAAACTCATGCCCTATCAATGGAGAATGCAAATTACCAAGGGTGAATGGGGAGTTGGGAAATAGCAACAGTGTCATGAAACTGAACTAGAAGCCAGAGAACACCAAGGCTTTTCTGTTTGAGATGAATATTATTAAGCAACATTGAAAATTCTGACAAAGTCTCAAAATACAAATGAATGTTAAATAATATTGGTTAACCTGTTCGCTATCAATATATTTTTTTAAGTTTTTATTTAGATTCCAGTTAGTTAACACACAGTGCAATATTAGTTTTGGTTGTACAATATAGTGATTCAAAACTTCCATACATCACCTGGTGCTCATCACAAGTGCCCTCCTTAATACCCATCACCTATTTAACCCATCCCCTAACTCATTTCCCTTCTGGTAACCATCAGTTTGTTCTTTACAGTTAAGAGTCTGTTTTTTGGTCTGTCTCTCTCTCTTTCTTTTTCCCCTTTGCTCATTTTATTTCTTAAATTCCGTATGTGAGTGGAATCATACGGTATTTCTCTTTCTCTGACGTATTTCACTTAGCATAATACTGTCTAGCTCCATCCATGTTGTTGTAAATGGCAAGATTTCATTCTTTCTTAAGCTGATTAATATTCCTTCGTATATATATACCAACTCTTTTTTATCCATTCATCAATTGATGGACACTGGGCAGTTTCTGCAATTTGGCTATTGTGGATAATGCTGCTATAAACATCAGAGTGCATGTATCCCTTTGAATCAGTATTTTTTTTTCCCCCTTTGGGTAAATACCTAGTAGTGTGATTGCTGGATCATAGTTCTATTTTTAACTTTTTGATGAACCTCCATACTGTTTTCCAGAGTGGCAGCACCAGTTTGCATTCCCACCAAAGTGCAAAAGGGTTCCCCTTTCTCCACATTCTTGCCAACACCTGTTGTTTCTTGTGTTGTTGATTTTAGCCATTCTGACAGGTGTGAGGTGATATCTCATTGAAGTTTTGATTTGCATTTCCCTGATGACAAGTGGTATTGAGCATGTTTTCATGTGTGTGTTGGCCATCTGTATGCCTTCTTTGGAAAAAAAAAGTCTATTCATGTTTTCTGCCTATTTTAATTTGATTATTTGTTTTTTGGGTGTTAAGTTTTATAAGTTCTTTATATATTTTGGATACTAATACTTTATCAGATATGTCATTTGCAAATATCTTCTCCCATTCTGTAGGTTGCTTTTTAGTTTTGTTGATTGCTTCCTTCACTGTGCAGAAGCTTTTTGTTTTGATGTAGTCCCAATAGTTTGTTTTCAATATTATCAGCAGTACAGAAAATGAAATTAGACTAAAGAGACAGAATTATATTACTTTACCTTAACTATTATTTAATACGTAGCTTAATCTACTTTTTAAATGTCTTTAATAAACATGGAAGAAAAGAACATATTATGTGCCAAGTAGATTTTTAGTGGAAAGAAGGTATTTTTAACTCATGCTTCACTTTGATGAAAGTAAAGATTTTTGTGAAGATGAGTTCAGAGTAGTAAGTGGAAGGAGCAGGATTCTAAAACATGGCTATCTAGTGCTGAAGTTATTTCTACTACAGTTTTCTGCTACTTAAAGATATCTTGAAATTACCAGAAATTAATCAGGATACTCTGCTTTTTAAAGAGTTCTAATTAATAGAAATTTTGTAACATAACATATGTTATAATGTACAGTTTATCAGGCATGTCATATATAACATGTATTGTATAATACAAACAATTAGATGAATTGTTTAATTGCTACTGAAATTGATTTTTGTCATTTTATAGTAATAAAAGAACCCCATCTCTGTTATGTTTATTTAATGCAATGTGGTTTTCACTATTGGCATATTAGCAAAATTCCAATAAAAGGAAGATCTAAGATATACAGAACATCTTATAAAACAAATTTATCTATGTATATTGAAGTACTTTCCATGCAATGTAGTGACTAATGATGTGAAATTTCGGGAGGGCAAATGTCACTATTTCTATGTCAAAGACAAAAACTAAAGGAAAAATATAAATTGAAAATAAGAATGAACATTCTCCAAAAGATTCATATTGGAAACATATTATCTAAAGCTACTTGGAAATGATCATCAGAAGTGGCTTCTAATGTTCCTGACAACTGAGAAAAAATGCAGCATGTATTACATGTGTTAGAGTTTTTTAAAGACTTATTTTTAGTCAAAAGCATTTTATAAGAGAAGAAAAATGTGAGAAACCTACTTTCTGATGACTTATTCTTCATGAACAAGTACACTTGCTTAAGATACATTATGATCTCCATTGAGTAGAAAATGGGGACACTGGAAGGGTCTCTTGCTCTCTTCCTTCACAGGACAGGTTTGTTGAATGAACACGAGAAGCACTTAAATGCTTACTCTTATGTTTTTTAATTTTGGAAAATCTGTTGTATTGGCTCTATTAGTCTGATCCTACCATATTACTCCTTAAAATGACATAAAAAAAAAGAAAAGATGTTGAACAGATTTCTGGGAATATTAACAATCAAAGCAGATCTTTACTTTGTTAATTATATTAACCATATGGCATCTACCAGTCTTCCAAGAGCAAACAAGAACAGGAGTTTTGAAAAGAAAAAGCAGCAAAAATAGATGAGATGAGTAAAATAATTTGGGTTGATTTTTAATTTTTTTCCTGAATGGTCTCTCTCCAGACTGAGAAAGTGAGAAATTACATAGACTGAATCCTTTGATTCTGGGTATGGCTAGATAAGTGGTATTAGGAGCAGATCATCTGGAAAAGTACCTAGAGAGATGTTCTGCATGGGACCAAAACATTACTGACAGAAATTGGAAACATTGAAATTGTCCCTGCTCCCAGTTTCAAGTGGTGGAGATAGGGAACATTTCTTGTTACACAATATGTCAGTTGGGCTTTATTTATTTTATTTATTCTGGAATTTGCATGACAGCAGAAATTTGGCAATCAGGCATAGTCAGTTGAAATTCTGAAAATAAATAATTCATGATGCCGTACTGTTTATGGGAAATTAATCTGAATTTTAAACCCTTTGCTATGCCTCCCAAGTGATTTCTGAATAGAAAAAAATGTATAAAAATGCTGAAAAGAAAATGGAAACTATAAAAGTTATTTGTTAATTTTTTTCGACTATAAATCCTGGGGCACCTGAGGGGCTCAGTCGTTAAATGTCTGCCTTCGGCTCAAGTCATGATGCCAGGGTCCTGGGATGGAGCCCTGCATCGGGCTCTCTGCTCCGCGGGAAGCCTGCTTCTCCGTCTCCCACTCCCCCTGCTTGTGTTCCCTCTCTCGGTGTGTGTCTCTCTGTCAAATAAATAAATAAAATCTTAAAAAAAAAAAAAGAATATAAATCCTGCTTTGCCCAATTAAAGTGAACCACTAAGTAAATCTATTTGATATACAATATTTATAAATAGAAAAGCAGAACATCAACTTATAGCAATACTTAACAGCAACAAAATAATTAGAATGATCATAATATTTTTAAAATCCTTTTAAATGCATAGCTGAACATGTAAGAAAACAAGGGAAATATTCAAGATAAGAAAGTAAAAGTACTGAAGCTCTAGAATCATACTAGGTGGCGGGTTTGTGGAATGGGAGAGAGGGTAAGAAGTGGGTGGAGGAGGTTTCTATTTTATTTGCTCAGGTTTTCAAAGTTGAATGAGTTGAAAGAGATCCTACACTCAACTAGGCCCCCTAGAGGGATATACCCTCATTAAAAGAATAGAATAGCTACTTTACTAGGGAAAGTTACCCTCGTAGAGAAACTTGTAAGTATTACTCTGGGCACAGGTGGAAAGTAAGTGTCTCTGCTGAAAATTTATAACTGTGTGGAATTAAGGTTCCAATTTAAACTACATGGGTAGTCTAGAAAACCATAATCAGAAATAACATTTAAAAAGAAATCTTAGATATGGTACCTCTGGAATGCCTGGCAGAAGCAAAAACACAACCACTCTGGATGGGACATGCCAAACCTATGTTTCCCCAGGACATCCACATACAAAAGAATCTTGAAAACAAGTTAATAATACAAAATTTAAAATCCACAAGGAAAAATTTACCATGAGCAATAATCATCAGATATAACAAACAGTAGCAAGGATATCACTTCCCTTAAAATTTCAGATATTAGAACTATCAGATAAAAAGTGTAAGTATGCATGCCTACGTTATTGATTTATTATTTAGTATTCTTAGTAGATTCACACACTTTTTTTTAATTTAATGGATTAAGAATTTAAATGTGAAAATAAAACTTTAAAATTTTAGAAGAAAAATTCAAATGAATATCTTGATGCTAAGGTCAGGAAGGATTTCTTAGCCCCCTCCCCCAAAATTTTAAAGAAAGACATTGATTATATGAAAATTAAAATTCTCTGTATAGCAAAAGATAAACTTATTCAACCATAAACCATAAATGAATTTATTTATGATGAGCTAGAGACTAGCAAAATCTATTTGCAATGAATATATCCAACAAAGGATTCAAATCTAGAATATATAAACTCCTGAAAATCAATAAGAAAAGGCAGATAATGCCATTGAAAAACAAGCAAAGGATTTAAGAGAAAAGGAAGAAACCTGGGAACCTAGAAACCTGGGAAAACTTTTTCCTCCCTTACAGTTTCTAGAGAAACTTTTGAACATGCACACAAGATTAGATACAAAAATTGTCCTTCAAGTGTTACTTGTAACAACCAACAAATCGAAAACAATGTAAATGTCCATCAAGAGAAGAATAAATAGTTACATTGTGACATATTCTACCCTGGAATGCCATACAACAATTAAAATAGCTGTAGCTACATGTATAAAAGGAATTTTGAGATCGATACCTATATTCTGATGCCACTTATATGAAATTTAATAATGAGAAAAACAAGTCTATTCATATGAAGCAAAAGTATAAAAATATCATACCTGAGGGTGAAAACCACCAAGTTCAAAATAATGATTACCTCTAAGAAGAAAAGAAGGGAGTATGATCAAGTAGGGATTCACAGGGGCTTCAAATACATCTGTAATATATTTCTTTTAAAAGAACTATGTTTCGGGCGCCTGGGTGGCTCAGATGGTTAAGCATCTGCCTTCGGCTCAGGTCATGATCCCAGGGTCCTGGGATCGAGTCCCGCATCGGGCTCCCTGCTCCTTGGGAGCCTGCTTCTCCCTCTGTTTCTCTCTCTCTCTCTATCATGAATAAATAAATAAAATCTTTAAAAAAAAAAAATAAAAAATAAAAAAAAAATAAAAGAACTATGTTTCTTGGGGCACCCCGGGTGGCTCAGTTGTTAAGCGTCTGCCTTCAGCTCAGGTCATGATCCCAGGGTCCTAGGAATGAGCCCCACGTCAGGCTCCCTGCTCAGCGGGAAGCCTGCTTCTCCCTCTCCCACTCCCCTGCTTGTGTTCCTGCTCTCACTATCTCTCTCTGTCAAATAAATAAATCATTTTAAAAAAATAAAATAAAAGAACTATGTTTCTTTTAAAAGAATTATAAAATTTCTTCTAAGTTTTGATTAAGTTGGATGAGTGCCTAACTTCCATTTTATTATTCTTTACATTACCTCTATGTTTGAAATATTATTTCAGTATGAAAAAGAAAAAAAGGTGTTTTTTTTTAATCCAACTCACTAAATAAATATTGGTTTTATAATCAACTGATGTGTCTCAGTGTTTTCCAGGCCCTGTGTAATTTGATTACATTGGGCCCAGGTCTACCTTTGGGATGAACATCATACTTCTTGGAAGCTACCTACAGAATAATGTCCAGCTATTTCAGTGTTCCACTAGACAAGGTCAGGGAGGTTGATCTTTATCAAATGAATAATCTGCAAGGCTGTTAAGGACTGAAATGTATTCCTCCAGATTTCTTATGTTGAAACCTTAGCCCCTGATATAACTATTTGGAGATTGGGCCTTTAAAGTAGTAATTAAGGTTAATAAATGAGATTGTAAGTATGGACCTTGTTAGGACTGGTATCCTTATAAGAAGAGGAAAGAGCACCAAAGAAGAGGCCATGTGAGGACACTATAAGAAGGAGGCTGTTTGCAAGCCAAGGGGAGAGGCCTGGGGGAAAACCGAACCTACCAGCACTTTGTTAAAACATGGGAATATATGAGATTGTAAACCCAGAAACTGATTGAAGACCAGAGGTAGAAAAGTTAGTTAATCTAAGAAACTTAAAAGGCCAAAAGAACAGCAAGTGGCCACTCCAGCAAAGTTGTTAGCAGTATGGATTGGCTAAAATAGAGATCGACAGAGACATCCAGATGGGCCACGGCCTTACTCAAACATCAAGTGAACATGGCTGAAAACCCAAGTGTACAGGTAGAAATAGATTTTTGTTTCAGCTATTGTATGAATGGGGGCTTTCTTTGACTTTTGCACTGTATTTGTATTATTTCTAACATAATGCCCTATGAATTTTGGCATATCAGTAAATATTCGGTGGTTTAGTACTCAATGACCTAATTTGAAGCCCATTCATATTTTTAGAAATCACAAGAGCAAAAGACAAACGAATAACAAAAGCAAACACCACACCCAGGTTTTAGGTAGGACTTGGGTCCAGTTAATGTCAAAGAAGTTAGTGTTTGAGTTTTAAAGTATTATTTGTATTTTTCATTTACTGCCTCTTCTTAGACATGAATGGTTTCTTGTCTTTATTCCTTTGGATGAGTGGATTGTTCTGAGGTGAAAGGGAAGATAAGGTGTAAAAGTTTGTGCTATGGAGAGTTAAGTCAAAGGAATGACTAAATAAAAAGAAATAAAAGAAGCTAGCAATAGCTAAAAGAACGCTGGATTATTATAGAAACAGACAATGTATAGAATACCCTTAATAATATTACTGTTTTTTGAACTCTCATCCTGTGCCTGGTTCTATGTTCTGCCTTTTATATACTATATTCCATTTAATTCTTAAAACCACTCTATAGGGTAGATACTAAGATTAGACAAAATTCTCAGATGAGGAGTCTGATTTTGTGACATCAATTAATGTGCCCAAGGACACTTACCTAGTAAGTGTCAGGATCTGAATCCAGTTCTGTCTGATACATAACCCTAGGTCTTTAATTACCACAGAACTGCTTCACAAAAGGCAGACATTACTTTTAAGGAACTACAGTGTGAACCTTTATATTCTGAATCTCTTGTACACTGTCAGCAGTCGGGGGAGAATGGACCTGAAGCCTGACTCTGTTCTGCCCTGCATCATTGCAGGGCACTTTGTACTCCAACTTACATCTGCTGATGACTCAGAGTGGATGACATCTCCATAACACACCAGTTAGAGCAGAGCAGCAGGCTTCTCACCAGCTCATGCTGGTCCTCAAGGTAGTGTACGCCAATCAGACCTATCCTCAGGGAACTCCAGAATCAGATTTGGGAAGTCTGGAAGGAGGCCAGGCTTTCTATTCAGTAGGAGTGGGCTGAGATTCAGATGTAAATAGGAGAGAAAGTCTGCTGGAGCAGTGGAAAATAACTGTGTCGCCCTGGATTGTCGATTTAGCATAAATGCTGCAATGATTCATCTCTGAGTTGATAAACATGTTTTCCAAAGTGAGAGGCAGACAGACAGGATGCAGTTCCCAGCTAGAAGGGCTTCATTACCGGAAGGTTTGTAGAGAGAAGCCACTCTGCCCACGCCTCCACCATGCTGGAAGTGGGTTGGTGCTAGGGGCACAGTTTTTCTTTTCAATGAAACACAGACAAGAGGAACTCTAGCAGGTTATTTTTCATAGAATAGTTTGAGGTGGGTCCTTAGACTTACTTTTCTTGTAGTTCATATAGTGACTTAGCTTCAGTGTCATAATTAGGGCCTGCACTGATGATGGGCATTCAGGAAATGTTCGTCGACTCACTGGCATGGTCACCAATGTACTCTCAGTTCTCAAAGGAAAAAAAAGGACCACAGATTCTGAATTTGAAAATATGGCTGGCATTGTTTACTCATGATCTACATGCGCAAAGAAATTAGGCACCTAGCCACCAGGTAGATATAGATATAGATACTTGAGTCGTTAACACACCAATTTTATTTTACAGATTCTCATTTATATGTTAGTGAAACCCAAGTTCACCACCACTACCACCCCCAGGCTTTCAAGAATTGTTTTATAATTCAGGAGGAGAATGAACCCTGTGCTCACAAGTAAATAAACTTACAAAGTCTCTTTGAAAGGGAAAGCTAGCAATATGCATTTGAAAGGAGGTCAATTACATTTGAAAATAATGAAAAGCAGAGTATTTTTCAGAAGAAAGAAGAACAAAGAGTAGTATACACTGAAGAACTCTGCAGGGGGCCTAGTGGTGGTTTAGGGAAACAAAACAAATATTAAGAATATTTTGTTAATGTAGATTTTAACTTTTGAATTTGTGACATGAAATTCTATTGATTATGCATGAGTTAATTGCTTTTTCATTACCTAACAGCAACAGGCAGATTGAGGTAAAGTGTTAAGTTAATTAAATAAATAAACAATTTAATTGTGAAATATCCAAATTTCACATATCGCATTCGCATATCATTTAGGCATTTGGCTATAGGTAAGGCTTAGAAGAGAGGTCAGGATAAAAGGTGCTTTATATTCATGATATAAAAAAGCAGGAGAAGATGGGGCACCTGGGTGGCTCAGTCAGTTAAGTGTCTGCTTTCACCTCAGGTCATGATCCCAGGGTCCTGGGATCCAGCCCCACATTGGGTTCCCTGCTCAGCAGGGGAGCCTGCTTCTACCTCTCCCTCTGCAGTTCCCCCACTCATGCTCTCTCTTTCTCGAAATAAATAAAATTTTTAAAAAATTAGGAGGAGATCTAAACACTTAAGGAATGATGATAAATTTAAACATGTACGTAGCCTAGATCTGAGCCTACAAAATTCTGACATTTAAAAGGTCTTGCAGCAGAGAAGGAGTGGATGAGTGCCACTAGAAGGGGCTGTCTGAGAAATAAGAGGAAAACTAGGAGAATGTCCTGTTAAGGAAGAAAAGAAAACGGGGTTTTCAAGAACTGGAAGTTGGTGGTCAGCTTGTAGAATCCTAGAAAAGTCAAATAAGTTTTCCTGTGATTTAGCCATTTGGTGGCATTAGTAAATTCCTTTACAAGAGCAATTTTTTTCAAGTGGTGGAACCAGAAACCAGACTAAACCAGTGAGGTGAAGGTGAATAACTAAGAAACATTTGCAGAAAGTTTTTGTAAGAGAAAGTTTATAGTGAGATTCATCTGGAAATGTGGTTCACTATACACCGAAGACGTGTAGCCGAAGACATTAAGACAGAAAGACTGCCAGATATAGTAAAAAATGGGTTAGTGGGTTGGTGATCTAAGAGTTATACAAATAACTGCTTCAGGGGTTAGAGGGAGTGCTTGGCAAGTCACTGGAAGAATGGAAGAACGGGATGTTTTGGTCAGAGTTGGATATTTGAAATGGGTACTTTGAGAGTAATTTGAGTTTCTTGAGGTGGCAGAATTCAAGTTGTGATTGAGGGAGTTGGTGGCTTAGGTGAAGTGGAGGAGATCTTAGGAAGTTGAGTGAACACAGTCGAGATTGTTGGGTGGTTCATTCAGGTGGCTATTGGATTCATGGGATGGTTATAGCAGTTAAGGTGAAGATGGAGATTGTGCACAGGGGTTGAAGTCTTTTTTTTTTTAAGATTTTTATTTATTTATTTGACACAGAGAGAGAGAGAGAGAGGGAACACAAGCAGGGGGGAGTAGGAGAGGGAGAAGCAGACTCCCCGTCCAGCAGGGAGCCTGATGTGGGGCTCCATCCCAGGACCCTGGGATCATGACCTGAGCCGAAGGCAGATGCTTAACCATCTGAGCCACCCAGGCGCCCCAGGTGTTGAAGTCTTTAAGAAGGACCTGGAGTTTGGAGTTGGGGAGAGTGGTGAAGCTGGGTCATATAAATCACAAAGTTCTAGAACTTTGGATTTGGATGTTTCCTGATGAAAACCTGGAGGACACTAAACCCACTTCTTAGCCCAACACTTAAACAGTTGGGGTGTGAGAGGGAAACCCACAAAAACACCTTGCCTGAGAAGGATAAAGAGGAAATTTTGTTTTCTGGGAATACCTAGGTTTCAGTTAAAGTAATTTTAAATAACAAATAATTTAGGGGAATATCAGTGGTAAATGTGAAAGGTTTAGGAAAGAATGTTAGAATGAGATATTGGGTTAGGAGAAAATATGTTGACAGCATTGTGGAAATGAGAATTGAGGAAATGATTGGATGATCTGAGAGGTTTGGACTCTGGGCAATGACTCATATATACAGGGAGGAAAGAGATCATATGCTTGGTTCTGATCTTGATCTTATGAACTGATGACCTCAGCTGCAGTCTAGAAGCAAGGCCTTACAATCGCTATATAGGATTAGGGTTCCCAGTGCTGGCTGTTGTCAGTACACTGGGGATATCAGTGCTGGCAACAGTGGACAAAAATGCTGGAATCAAGTGAGTCTTCACTGGGGGAAGGCTTGGGCTTATATGTTGGCAGCAGGTCTAAGTGGGTCCAGCTAAATTTCTGCATTGTGTGGATATCCTCAAGGATTGGTCAGAATTTTCCATGGCCTTCGAATGGCTAGGGCCAAATACTCTTGAGACAGCCTGAGGGGTCCCACCTCATCTCGTTGTGGTGACTGTTTGCTGGCATCTCCAGCAGTGTGAGGGTCAATGAACATAGGCTTAGAAGTATGATAAAATATACCTTTAATTTTATATGCTGCAAAACATGATTTTTTATTATATACTGAATGGAGATTGGATAGATTTTGTTTAATACCTAGAACATAAGTTTTGTTTGAGTTTGAAATCTAGCTGCATTACTTATTTAGAGAATGACATGGAGAAAGTTACTCTCTTTTCTCAGGTTCACTCTCCCTATCTTAAAATGAGAAAAAAAGAATTAACTTGTAGGGATGATCTAAGAAATCTACACATTTCTGTGTGTGTACACATAAATATATATATACATACATATGGATGCATAACCTTGTACAGCTTGTGATAAATATGGGACAAATATAAGTCTTATTTTAATAGGATGCTATTTAGAGGTAATATTCAAATTATTTAACAATTAGTGAGGCAGAGGGAGAGAGGCTGCCTGACCAATGAGAATGCATATTGGCCGTTTTGTGGGGTTGAAGCATATCATGATGAGTATTGGTTCTGACACTAAGTACATTGAAATGGCAAGTGCAGCAGACAGCAGTCCATTCTTTCTTGGCCACATGGTCTTGTGACTTTACCCAAAATGATATGCTTCTCATTTTCACCCAATGAATTAGTAATAACATAAAATGCAAGAGGCAGTTTTCTCTATTGAAAATTAGAGTCATTATTTCAAATGTATGTCATAGTAGTATTTAAACAGTACTTTTTAAACTAGTCTTTATAAATGAAGATAGAGTACTTTGCCTTCTACTAACAAGTTAGAATTACCTAAAACAAGAAATGATTAAAAGCAATTGCTTTTGATATTCTTCTTTGGAGAGGTCAATATTTTGAAGAGGGGACAACATTTCTTTTCCTAAGATCTCTTTTAAAAATATGCTTATTTCAATTTATAAAAATTTAGCTTTTTTTGATGAGTTAGTATTTGAACAGTGGGTCTGTCAAACTACTGTGTTATTAAACTGAGAAGATAGTCCTTATTAAAAATTCAAATGTTATTGTGTTATGTTGTATTTATGTTATATTAAAATAAGGAATTTAGACAATTAAAAAAAAATCTAGGCCTTCCATTTGCCCTATCTTATCCAAGAAAAAGTACCTAGACAATTGAATTCAAAGGTCAGATTTAGACTTAGGTAAATCATTGGTTCTCCATAGCAGTTTGAGTATAAAAACAACACACATCTATATTATCCCTGGAAATATTAGAAGACTTTGAAAGAGTTTCTCTCCAGACTTTGATAAAAATTTGTTAAGATTTATCCAGAGCAGTATTTAATCAGAACATGATTTTCCTTTATATTGTTCAAATAATTTGTCAGGAATGCCAGAGAGAGATATGTTGATTTATCCTTTTGTATATGAATCCATAGAGTTCATGATCCTTGACCTTGAAATATAGGAAATTTTAGTCTTCACCTCCCAAACTAAGAAAGTATTTATTTTTTTCTAGCATCTAGAATGCCACTCTAAATTTTGACTGAAACCATTTTATTTGATATGATAATTCTAAAAAACTTTTTACATATGACATTATAATAAAAATGATTCTTTGCTGATATCCATCAGGTTACTTCAAATAATTTATTGCCATGATTTCAACGATTTAGTCCATGAGAAATTAAAGAGAGCAAGGCTCTGCCTCAGCTATTGTAAATCTATACTCAATAAATATTATTAAGTAAAGAAATAGTTTTTAGTAATAGCTTTCATTATTTTTAAATCTTTTATTTAATTGTAAATACCCTTTAAAAAGTTATTTTGTACAAATTACAGGGAGATCACAATACTAAACAGTAAAACCAAACCAAGGTAGGTAACTTGCACATCAACTCTTGCTCTTACTTCTATCAAATGATAAGACTACTGTAAGGTTGGACTCCTTTGGCCTTCTTTATGATTCTTACAAATTGTTACAAGATTGATTGCTCTGTAGGTTACCTAGATAAATAAAACCAATGGGCATGGAAAATCCAATTCACTCTTTCCTCTGTGACAAGCTTTTATTTGATTTCAACTTAACAAATATGTCTTGGGCATCTAATATTTGGTGGGCCCCATCTAGCTGCTAAGAATACAAATAAGAAATAATTTGTATCCTTTAGGGCCTTACAACCCAGTAAGTGAGATAGATGTACAAGCACAAGTGTGTGTCAAGCTTCAGTGTCATGCAGAAAAGTGGTAGAGTTATAATGTTATAACGTAAATTGGTAGACTGATGAGGAAATGATTTTTTCTGAATAAGATTAGATAGTTGGGAGTAAAAACATAATTACAGAAAGCTGCAGATACGAGGTCATGTTTGCGCTTGTTCTCGAAGCCTGAGAAAATCATTTTTTAGGTTGACTAGTGGAGGAAGACATTCTAGATCTAGGGAAAAGCATGGTCAAAGCCTGAACAGAGGGGCTATGTGTGATATATTTTAGCAATAATGACCCACCAGCAATGGCTATAGAGTGAGGTTTTGTGGGGACAGTGTGGAGGCAAGACTGGAAAGGCAAACTGTGGCCAGGTCATGGGGTAAGTGGGGCAGGGATTGGGTGGGGTGGGGAGGTGAGAAGTAGTGGTGTTGCCCTTCATGTGATGGAAAGTGGAAAGCAAGCAGATGTTTCTATCCCAGAAGCTGGTTCTAAGCTTTATGACAATTCAGATCGATATATATCTAGCTAATACATTATTTGGAGTTTATGTAGGTAATGTATGTCAAAAAGTTGATTTTTCTTTCTCTTTTATTAATCAGTTTAGGGGCATTGGGAAACTGAATCTCAATCCAAAAGCAATTAGCAACATTTTATGAAATAAATATAAGCTAAGTTATTTTGGGGTTGTATAACTTAATAATATTCCTTTAGGAAAAATAAAGACTTGAATATATATTTACTAATCTTCATCAAATGTTCTTATATGAAAAAATTTATTACTCATCATCTTGGATCTTAGATAAAATTATAATTCAATACTTATTTGTGAACTAAGTATAACTTTAGGTCTTGTTTTTGAAGTAGAGTAAGATTGTTTTCTTGAAACTCTAAGAGATAATAACTTCTTCAGGGAATTATCTTTGAATTGCTTTTCCTTATTAATTCATATTGACTTTTACCATTGTTCTGATGTCCCATTAAATTTGAGGTAGGTGTTATTATCTGATTAAATAATCCAGGGTACTAAGCAACATTTCATCATAATCCATAAGCACCAAAGTTCCTCAAAGTTTTTCTCAGTATGTATATGTCAAATTACTTGAAGTTTTAAGGAATGATTTTGAGGCCATACTCTGTCTGTGCCATTCAACAAAGATTTATGTGCCCTAGGCAATGTTCTAGGTTCAGGGCAAAAAGGCACAGTCCCTGCTTTCATGAAATTTACTTTTTAAAGTGAGAGCACTGTCTATAATTATGTAAACAAGTAAATGGGATAACTTCAGGTAGTGCTAAGTGCTGTAGAGAAAATAAAATAGGGGCAGCAATGGCAAAGAGAGTGACCTGGTGGAAGGAAGGGCCACTTCAATGAAGATGGTTAGGGAAGGGCTGTCTGAAGTGGTGACAACTGAGCTGATTCTAGACGGGGTAAATATGTGACAGTAAGGGGAAAAGAGAGGCGTGGGGAGAGTGATCTAGGCATATGGAATAGCGTGTGCCAAGGTCATGACCCAGAAAAAAATTCTGGTCTATTTAGAGATCAGAAAGAAGTCCAGTATTTCTGGAGAGGTTTTATGTGAGGGCTGGAGAATAGTAGGTGATCAAATCAGGGGTTGTCAGGATTTGGATTTTGGTCTGGTTGCAATCAGATGCCACAGAAATGTTTAAGACTATGCTAAAAAGATATAAGGAGAATGTACTATAAGGCATTAGCATAGAATTAGAGACCTCTTAGAGGCCATTAATGAGGTGTAAGTGAGATAATCATAGCTTACGTTAGCAAGTAGCAGTAGAGATGGTGAGAAATAGTACGTAGTATTTGGAATGTATTTTGGATGTATAATCAATAGAACCTTTACTGTTCAATGGAGAATGAGGTGAAAATTATCATAGATAAGGTCTAGGTTGGGACCCAAGAAGATGGTAGTGCCATCAATTAAGATAGAAAGAATTAAAAAAATCACTTTGGAAGTGATATGGAATAAATAGTTCTCTTTTGGTATGTTGAATTTACGATAGCTATTAGACATGTGAGCAGAAATAGGCAGATAGGTAGAAGTGAGCTCACAAGAGAAACCAAGGTGTGAAAATAAAAATTTGGAAATGGCGGGACATAGATTTTTTTAATGCTCTGGAGCTTAGATGAAATAATCTGGAGAGGGAATGTAGATGGAGGAGAGGAGAGGATATTTCTCTTTCCAGTTAAGATAGGAGTTGCTGTGCAAGAATTGTTTTATTTACGGCTGGGATAAAAGAGTAGGTTTATACATTGGTACTTAGCTGAAAAAGAAATGATATGGAAGGAGGGTATCAGGTTCTTGACAAGTTTTGGTATGTTTAGTTGTTCCAAGCACTTGGGGAAGGCTCCATTTGTCTCCTCTCTGATTGGTTCCTTCAAATTGGCAATCTTACTCACCAAGTTCACGTGCCACATTCAAGTACATGGGACTTGGACCTTCTGCGGGACAAAACTGTCAGGTTCTGATGTGTGCCTCCAGCCATCCCTTCTCAGGTATGGCCATGCCAAGTCCATGATTCCTGGGGCTTTGCAATTTCACTCTCTGGAATTTCAGGGCTCTTTTTTCCTGTTACACATATATTCTCTTGCATAAATTTTTCCTTAAAATAATCATTGAGTTTATACTTTGAAGCTTTTTGAATATTGATTCCAACTTCCAAATCAAATCTCAATGCAGAGCACCTCATTGCTTCATCATGCTCTTTTATCAAGCAGCAGTGCTAACTTTCTGAGATGTAAGGAAGGATAATATCTACCACAGACACAACCAGATTCCAGGCTACTCTTTTATCTTTTGTTGTGGTGGTAATGACAGTTTCCATTTTTCATCATGGCAGATAAGTTAAATAGTTAAAAAGAGGGACTGGTATACGATGGAGTAAATGACAATGTCAGTAACAGAAAACAGTTTATATGTGCTTGGAAAAAGGGGTCACTTGTAAGGATAAAGCCTATCAGTGACCCACTCTTTGTTTTCAAGAAGGGAGAATCATTAAAGTTTAGGCATAGGAATCTAAGAAAAATGTCCCACTCTTACTCCATATTCTTTTTTTGTCCTCGAAACCTTAACTAAACAATGGTCACTCCATTACAGAAAATGATGAAATTTAACAGTAAAGAGACTTTTCAGGTGAATCGAATTGGCAAAGGGATGTTTGCAATCACTTAGAAAGAGAAACTAACTTGGATTTTAGTTAGAGACAGAGGCACCTAGATTTTAGCTCTTAAATCTCCCTCTGTTTCATCCTTGCATCCAATCCCCAAGTCATAATGGTTTTGCCTCCTAAATAATTCTCAAATCCATTCATTTTTCTATATCCTCTCCCTTAATCCTAGCTACATGGACTGCTTCAATAATTTTTTAATTGGTTTCCTGTATTTAACCCATTCTTTTAAAGTACAAAAGTGGATGAACTCAATCAGATTCAAATGTTATATAGAAAGCTTATGTATTTTAGTATACATACATAGAAGATGTATATATGAATAATATATATGTATATGTATGTGTATTTATGTATATATGTGTATCTATATGTGTGTATGTGTGTATATACACACATTTGTATATATTCATATGTCAAAGGCTGATGCATTTTCGTTAAGAGAAGAGAAATGCAAAAGTACATTTCATGGACCTTGGCAGGGAGACTAAAGAGCAGGGAAAGGTATTTGCCAAAGGAGAATGAGGGCATAATGATGTTGTATACAGAGCCCCTTCTTTGCCTCCCACACAAAAAGTATGGAAAAGGAGCTACTCCCTATAACCAATAAATATTTTTAAAGGAATTGAAACCCAATTTGTTTCTAAGTGCTATATTCCATAAATGTTAACAGGAAGGGAAATCCTTATTGTGCATGGTGGATGAATTAAATTCTGAATTTTAGTATTGTGCTTTTTCCAGGAATAGTTATAAGCATTATTTATAAGCTTATAATTTATTATTAAAGGGTGATAAAATGGAGATGTAAAATAGAAAACCTATGTCCTCCTTTAAGATAATGAATTCTTTGGTTAAAATGATAAGATAAACCCACATTAGCAAAGAGAAAAAAAAACACAAGAAGCAGCCCTGCAGAAAGATCACTCCAGCATTTTATAAATATCCAATGTTATTTTCCTTTTTAAGCTTCTACTGTGTCTACAATGAAAACTATTTTATTTTGTTGTACATTAGAAGGAGACGAGAATGTGCTTAAGGGAATTTGATCCAATTAGTATTACATTGCTGACCTTAAAGAATGCACCAAATAAATTTAAGAGTAGGATTGAAATAGATAGGTTATACACTGAATATATTCTAAAGGTTCAAAAGTGTAAAAAAATTTTACTTTGTGATTACAAGCAAGGGCATTATAAGATTTTATAATCTGAATTTGTTCATAGTTGTAGGACATCATTTCAATAAACTATTCTTAGGGGAGAAATACAGTCAAATTAAGCCGAACCATGTAACCAAATTAACAATATGCATTTGGTAAGTACTTCCTTCTAAATGTATTAATATCATCAAGGCTGATCTCTCCTTCTATCTGCAGAAGCAGTTAAAACCTAAAAGAGCAAATTACTTCTATAGTTCTCCAGTTTGTGTTATTACAAAACTTGTGAAATCATTTTATAAATCACTTCATAAGACATATCTTCATAGTCATTGTTACATTGCTATCTGGTGTATTTTTTAAAAATAAAATTTTAAATGTAGATGTAAGCAAAAAAAAATCTGCCTGCAAAATAGAGCAAAATAAAATTTCTATTTCCTATTTTTCTCAGGGTCATGACAATTCAATTTTTATAACTTGGGAGTACTGCACTTGAACTAGACCATAAAAAATAATTTTGAGTACCTAAAATAAGGCAGATCTGGAATTAAGAGATGCAGAGTTTAACAAAAGTGGACTTATTTTACCTAGTAAATGTATTTCCAAAATTATATATGCACATAGGGAATGATTTTTGCATGTAGGTGGTAACTGAACTTTTCTAAGTGAATGATATTGCCGAGGGAATAATCGTATTCATCCTCACTCCAACCAACATATCCAAATTAATCCCATAGTCAGTGCAAGAAAATGTATCTACAGTGGCCCTTGGCTTTACTCACAATGGGGCTGGAAAAATATCTTTGGCTGCCTTAACAATATCTTTGGCTGCTGGCTATTTGGGAACCAAACTTGGGTGGTAAGTCTCCTAAGTCATTTCTGAGTAGTGGCCTGTTGAAACTCACTTCTGCTCCAGGGGCTTGACAGTCTAGCACTTACTCACTCCCTGGAATCTTTGGATTAGACCATCCATGCTCTTAACATCTTTCCATATGTGCTGTAGATCCTGGCATCTACTACCCTACTCAATGACTTCACTCCAGCCATTCTCCCTTCTTCTTGCTTCATCAGCTTTGCCTCTTAACTGGATCATTAATATCAGCAAACATATACGTTATAGTTTTCCCCATTTTTTAAAAAAGACTTTATTTACTTATTTGCGGCTGGGAGAGAGAAAGAGCTCAAGCAGGGGGAGGAGCAGGGGCAGAGGGAGAAGCAGACACCTATTGAGCAGGGAGCCCGATGGATGCGGGGCTTACCCCAGGACCCTGGGATCATGACCTGACCTGAAGGCAGATGCTTAACCAACTGAGCCACCCAGGCAGTTTTCCCCATTTTTAAAACAAAACAAAACAAAAGCAAAAAGCCTCCCTTGACCTCACATTCTCTTTCTGCTACTGCTCAATTCTTTGCTCTCCTCTCTAGCAAATCTATACATTTCTTTTAAAGTATTCTTTGTTTTAGTGGGTGCCACTTCTTTACCTCCATTATCTCTTGAACTTATTTCAGTTTTTCAGTCTTCACCTCTCTACAAAAACTGCTCTTATCTAGGTCACCAATAACCTTCACAGTAATAAATCCCAATTCCAATCCTCATCTTTCTAGACTTATCAACAACATCTGAAGTAGTTTTTCTCTCTGTTTTAAACATTGTCTTGTCTTCTGGAATACCATTCTTGCTTACTTTCAGTTATTTTTACCTGGGTCTGATTCATCTTCCCCACAGCTAAACATGGCACATTCCAAGTTCAGTTCTTAGTCATTTTCTTTTCTGTAACTGCAAAGCCTCTCCTTCCTTCCCAAGGTCTTAATCTCATTTATATGCTGATGGTTCTCCCATGTGCATTTTCAGCCCTGACTTTTCTCCTAATTTATATATTTGTGCCCACAAATTCCAACTTGATAGCTCCTTTAGGATGTATAAGAATTAACCCAGATTAGTGTATCTTAAAACAAAGTTTTGATAATCCCCTTTTGAATCTATTCCTTCTTTATTCTAACACAGTGGCTCTCAACTGCAGGTCATTTCATCCCCAAGAAGATATTTGGCAAAGTCTGGAGACATTTTTGGATGTACCAACTAGGTCATGTATGCTACTGGTCACAGTAGCTACAATGCTCAGAGGGTCATCCACAGCAAAGAGTTATCTGGATTGAAGTGTCTACCTTCATCTTTTTTCCCTCTCATTCTCATACCCAACCATCAGCACACCTTGTCAACTCCGCTTTCAGAAAATATCTGCAGTTTCTCCTCAGTTCCCATGCTATTTCTCTAGTCTGCACAACCATCACTTTTCACACAGAATAACTCACCTCCTGCACTAGTTCATCTCTTCTCTTCTGCTAATACAGATGAAAATTCTACACATCAACTATAGTGATCCTTCTAAAACAAAGTTAGAGACCTTTGAAGACTTCTCTACCTCAGAATAAAATCCAATGCTTTTACTTTTATTTGTAGTCTGTTTATATTTGTTTCTCTTTTATCTTTCTCACTCTGCTAAAGGTAAGCTCCAAGAGAGCAGTCTGTTTTGCTTTTGCAGAATTCCAGAGCCTAGAAGAGTACAGTGTACCTAGTAGTTGCATAATACATATTTATGAATTGAGTGAATGACCACAAGGTCAGTCTTGATGACCCAACCAGACAATAAGGATCTTTTAAGTATCACTGTGTGGACAATATTAACTGCAGAGTAGGTCATGACATTATATCAGAACATACTTTTTTTTAAGGAGGCTCTATGCCCAACATGAAGCTCCAACTCATGACCCCAAGATTAAGAGTCACATGCTCTACCAACTAAGCCAGCCAAGTGCCCCCAGAACATACATTTAAAATGTCCTTTCCCAGGCAAATAGAATGTTGGTAGTCCTATGTTAGTCCTCCAAAAAAAGAAATTATGAGAAGCTTATGAAGTCAAATTCCCATTTCCCTTTCCAAATACACTGAATTAGGACCAAATTTTTTCCTGTCTGAACTACTACAAGATCCCCTGACCCATCATAAGGTCCCATCTTTTCTTTTTTTTCTTTTTAAAGATTTTATTTATTTATTTGAGAGAGAGAGAATGAGAGAGAACACATGAGAGGGGGGAGGGTCAGAGGGAGAAGCAGACTCCCTGCCGAGCAGGGAGCCCGATGCGGGACTCGATCCCGGGACTCCAGGATCATGACCTGAGCTGAAGGCAGTCGCTTAACCAACTGAGCCACCCAGGCGCCCAAGGTCCCATCTTTTCTTATTCATATTCACCTTTCCCTGCATAAAAATTATTTGAAGGTAACTCATTGTTTACCAAATTAAGGAAAAGTTTTTCTCTTCTTGGTATTTATGTCATTGACAATATAGATTCAAATAATTTTTCCAGTTTTAGTTTTAACTATTCCTTCATACAGATTCTAAATTTCAGACACTGAGGAACTCTACATTGGCTTTTTAGTCTATGTTTTTGAGACTCCTTTCTTTCACTTATCTTGTACTAGGTGGGATGATAGGATTCCTTTCTCATTTGCCACAACATCCCACACCTTGATATTCTACTCAGTCCTTGAGGTTCATCTCAAATGGCACTCTCCCTCATAAACACCCTCCTCTCTGACCTGAAAAGTAATTTCTCTTTCCCTTGAGTGCCATCGAGCTCTGTTAATATCTCTTTCATGCTCTTATCTTCCTCTACCAGGTGTTTAAATTATTTATATATTTGTCTTTTCTCTCCTCTTAGATTACAAATTCTTAAGGAAAGTGATGAATTTTTATTTATTTATTTATTTATTTTTTAAATTCTATTGTGTTATGTTAGTCACCATACAATACATCATTGGTTTTTGATGTGATGATCCACGATCCATTGTTTTCGTATAACACCCAGTGCTCCATGCAGTACGTGCCCTCCTTAATACCCATCACCGGGCTAACCAATCCCCCCTCCCCTCTAAAACCCTGTTTGTTTCTCAGAGTCCATAGTCTCTCATGGTTCATCTCTACCTCCAATTCCCACCCCCAATTTTCCCTTCCTTCTCTTAATGTCCTCCATGCTATTCCTTATGTTCCACAAATAAGTGAAACCATATGATAATTGACTTTCTCTGCTTGACTTATTTCACTTAGCATAATCTCCTCCAGTCCCATCCATGTTGATGTAAAAGTTGGGTATTCATCCTTTCTGATGGCTGAGTAATATTCCATTGTATATATGGACCACATCTTCTTTATCCATTCATCTGTTGAAGGGCATCTCGCCTCATTCCACAGTTTGGCTATTGAAGACATTGCTACTATGAACATTGGGGTGCATATGGCCCTTCTTTTCACTACATCTGTGTCTTTGGGGTAAATACCCAGGAGTGCGATTGCTGGGTCATAAGGTAGCTCTATTTTTAAATTTTTGAGGCACCTCCACACTGTTTTCCAAAGTGGCTGTACCAACTTGCATTCCCACCAACAGTGTAAGAGGGTTCCCACAACCTCTCCAACATTTGTTGTTTCTTCCCTTTCCATTTTTGCCATTCTAACTGGTGTAAGGTGGTATCTCAATGTGGTTTTGATTTGAATTTCCCTGATGGCTAATGATGATGAACATTTTTTCATGTGTCTGTTAGCCATTTGTATGTCTTCTTCAGAGAAGTGTCTGTTCATGTCTTCTGCCCATTTTTTGACTTGATTATTTGTTTTTTGGGTGTTGAGTTTGAGAAGTTCTTTATAGATCTTGGATCCCAGCCCTTTATGTGTAGTGTCATTTGCAAATATCTTCTCCCATTCTGTGGGTTGCCTCTTTGTTTTGTTGACTGTTTCCTTTGCTGTGCAGAAGCTTTTGATCTTGATGAAGTCCCAAAAGTTCATTTTTGCTTTTGTTTCACTAGCTTTTGGAGATGTATCTTGAAAGAAGTTGCTGTGGCCGATGTCAAAGAGGTTATTGCCTATGTTCTCCTCTAGGATTTTGATGGATTCCTGTCTCACATTGAGGTCTTTCATCCACTTTGAGTTTATCTTTGTGAATGGTGTTAGAGAATGGTCGAGTTTCATTCTTCTGCATGTGGCTGTCCAATTTTCCCAGCACCATTTATTGAAGAGACTGTCTTTTTTCCATTGCATGTTTTTTCCTGCATTGTCAAAGATTATTTGACCATAGAGTTGAGGGCCCATATCTGGGTTCTCTATTCTGTTCCATTGGTCTATATGTCTGTTTTTGTGCCAGTACCATGCTGTCTTGGTGATCACAGCTTTGTAATATAGCTTGAAATCAGGCAACGTGATGCCCCCAGCTTTGTTTTTCTTTTTGAACATTTCCTTGGCGATTTGGGGTCTTTTCTGATTCCATACAAATTTTAGGATTGTTTGTTCCAGCACTTTGAAAAATGTCATTGGAATTTTTATCAGGATGACATTGAAGGTATAGATTGCTCTGGGTAGCATAGACATTTTAACAATGTTTATTCTTCTGATCCATGAGCATGGAATATTTTTCCATCTTTTTGTGTCTTCTTCAATTTCTTTCATGCGTGTTTTGTAGTTCCTAGAGTATAGATCCTTTACCTCTTTGGTTAGGTTTATTCCGAGGTATCTTATGGTTTTGGTGCTATTGTAAATGGAATCGTTTCTCTAATTTCTCTTTCTACAGTTGTGTTGTTAGTGTATAAGAAAGCAACTGATTTCTGTGCTTGTTTTGTATCCTGCCACATTACTGAATTGCTGGATGAATTCTAGTAATTTGGGGATGGAGTCTTTTGGGTTTTCCACATAAAGTATCATGTAGTCTGTGAAAAGAGAGAGTTTGACTTCTTCTTTGCCAATTTGTATACTTTTTATTTCTTTTTGTTGTCTGATTGCTGTTGCTAGGACATCTAGTACTATGTTGAACAATAGTGGCGAGAGTGGGCATCCTTGACGTGTTCCTGATCTTAAGGGAAAGGCTCTCAGCTTTTCCCCATTGAGGATGATATTTGCTGTGGGTTTTTCTTTCTTTTTTTTTTTTTTTTTAAAGATTTTATTTTTTATTTGACAGAGAGAGAGCAAGAGCAGGAACACAAGCAGGGGGAGTGGGAGAGGGAGAAGCAGGCTTCCCACTGAGCAGGGAGCCCGATGTGGGACTCAATCCCAAGACCCTGGGATCATGACCTGAGCCGAAGGCAGACGCTTAATGACTGAGCCACCCAGGCGTCCCACTGTGGGTTTTTCATAGATGGATTTTATGAACTTGAGGAATGTTCACTCTATCCTTATACTCTGAAGAGTTTTAATCAGGAAAGGATGTTGTATTTTGTCAAATGCTTTTTCTGCATCAATTGAGAGGACCATATGGTTCTTCTCCCTCCTCTCATTAATGTGATCTATCACATTGATTGATTTGCAAATGTTGAACCACCCTTGCATCCCGGGGATAAATTCCACCATCGTGGTGGATGATCCTTTTAATGTATTGTTGGATCCTATTAGCTAGGATTTTGTTGAGGATTTTGGAATCCATATTCATCAGGGATATCGGTCTGAAATTTTCCTTTTTGATGGGGTGTTTGCTTAGTTTGGGGATTAAGGTAATGCTGGCCTCATAGAATGAGTTTGGAAGTTTTCCTTTTGTTTCTATTTTTTGAAACAGCTTCAGTAGAATAGGTATTATTTCTTCTTTGAATGTTTGGTAGAATTCCCCAGGGACTCCCTCAGGCCCTGGACTCTTGTTTTTTGGGAGGTTTTTGATCACTGCTTCAATCTCATTACTGGTTATTGGCCTATTCATGTTGTCAATTTCTTCCTGTTTCAGTCTTGGCAGCTTATAGGTTTCCAGGATGGCCTCCATTTCATCTAGATTGTTCAGTTTATTGGCATATAGTTGTTGATAATAATTTCTAATAATTGTTTCTATTTCCTTGGTGTTAGTCGTGATCTCTCCCCTTTCATTCATAATTTTATTAACTTGACTCCTTTCTCTTTTCTTTTGGATAAGTCTGGCCAGTGGTTTATCGATCTTATTAATTCTTTCAAAGAACCAACTTCTAGTTTCGTTGAGTTGATCTACTGTGTTTCTGGTTTTTAATTTATTGATTTCTGCTCTAATCTTAATTATTTCTCTTCTAATGTGTGGCTTAGGCATCGTTTGTTGCTTTTTCTCTAGCTCTTCAAGGTGTAGAGTTAGTTGGTGAATTCGGGATTTTTCTATTTTTTTGAGTGAGGCTTGGATGGCTATGTATTTCCCCCTTAGGACAGCCTTTGCAGTATCCCATAGGTTTTGGACTGATGTGTTTTTGTTCTCATTGATTTCCATGAATTGTTTAAGTTCTTCTTTGATTTCCTGGTTGACCCAAACATTCTTGAGCAGAGTGGTCTTTAGCTTCCAATTGTTTGAATTTCTGCCAAATGTTTTCTTGTGATTGAGTTCCAGTTTTAAAGCATTGTGGTCTGAGTTTATGAAGGGAATAATCTCAATCTTTTGGTATTGGTTAAGACCTGATTTGTGACCCAGTATGTGGTCTATTCTGGAGAAAGTTCCATGTGCTTTCGAGAAGAATGAGTATTCTGTTGTTTTAGGGTGGAATGTTCTGTAAATATCTATGAGGTCCATCTGGTCCAATGTATCATTCAAAGCTCTTGTTTCCTTGTTGATTTTCTGCTTAGATGATCTGTCCATTGCTGAGAGTGGAGTATTGAGGTCTCCTACAATTAACGTATTGTTATCAATATGACTCTTTATTTTGGTTAGCAGTTGGCTTATGAAGATGGGTGCTCCCATGTTGGGGGCATAGATATTTACAGTTATTAGATATTCTTGTTGGATAGACCCTTTAAGAATGATATAGTGTCCTTCTGTGTCTCTAATTACAGACTTTAGTTTAAAATCTAATTTGTCTTATATAAGAATTGCTACCCCAGCTTTCTTTTGAGGTCTACTGGCATGGAAGATGGATCTCCATCCCTTCACTTTCAGTCTGGATGTATCTTTAGGTTCAAAATGAGTCTCTTGTAGGCAGCATATGGATGGGTCCTGTCTTTTTATTCAATCTGCAACCCTGTGCCATTTTATGGGAGCGTTTAGGCCATTCACGTTGAGAGTGATTATTGAAAGGTAAGAATTAATTGTCATCATGTTACCTGTGAAGACGTTGTTTTTATAGATTGTCCCCGTAAATTTCTGTTGTAGATCACTCCTGGGGTCTTTCTCCTTTTATAGAACCCCCTTTAATATTTCTTGCAGGGCCAGCTTAGTGGTCACATATTCTTTCAGTTTCTGCCAGTTGTGGAAGCTCTGCATCTCTCCATCCATTCTAAATGACAGCCTTGCCAGATAAAGTATTCTTGGCTGCATGTTCTTCTCATTTAGTACCCTGAATATGTCTTGCCAGGCCTTTCTTGCTTGCCAGGTCTCTGTGGATAGGTCTGACATTATTCTGATGTTCCTCCCTCTGTACGTAAGGAATCTCTTCCCCCTTACTGCCCTTAAGATGGTTTCCTTGGTTCTAAGATTTGCAAGTTTTACTATTACATGCCGGGGTGTTGGCCAGTTTTCCTTGATCTTGGGAGGGGTCCTCTCTGCCTCTGGGATGCGAATGTTTGTTTCATTCCCCAGATTAGGGAAGTTCTCAGCCACGATTTGCTCAAATACATCTTCTAGTCCTCTCTCTCTCTCCACTTCCTCCGGGATTCCAATTATTCTGACATTGGAACACTTCATGGTGTCACTTATTTCTCTGATTCTATTTTCATGGATTCTGAGTTGTTTTTCCCTGGCCTCCTCTTTTCCCTTTTGATCTATTATATTGTCTTCCAGGTCACTTATTCGCTCTTCTGCCTCAGTTACCCTAGCTGTTAGATTATCTAGATTGGATTGGATCTCACTGATAGCATTTTTAAGTTCTGCCAATTCACCTTTCATTTCTGCTCTTAGAGACTCTATGTTGCCATTAATTGATTTCTCCATTCCAGCCATTGTCTTCACAATTGCTAGCCTGAATTCCATCTCCGACATCTTGGTTATATCTGCATCCATTTGTAAATCTGCAGCATAAGTCATAATCTCTGAGTCTTTTCTGTTTTGGGGGCTTCTCCTCCTAGTCATTCTGTTGATGGGTGTTTGAGGGAATGTATAGAGCCCAAATTATTGACCAGAACCCAAGCAAGATGCACCTGTTTTCTTGGGACCTTAGGGTTGCTGGCCTCTTGTTTTCCCAGCCTGTCTTCTGCGGGAGGGGCCTGCCCAGCTGTTACTCAGGCAACCCTGTTTGGGCGGAGTTGCCCTGCGCCCCTGTGGTGGGGAATGGGCTCAGCGGGAATCAGTTTTTGGGGCTTTGTTCTCTGGCGCCTTTCCCTGGCAGCTTTCCGCATCTCTTCCGCGAGTCAGAGCAGAAGAGACTGTTTCCAACCCTCTGCCTCAGAGCAGAGAGACCTCATTCTGTTCTTCAGTGAGCTCTCCAGGCCACACTGTCTCCATTTCTGTCCATGCTGCTGTAAACTGCAGCAGCCTGGGTTGTGTGCCCCTCCGCAGCACCCCCAGTCTTGCCTCCAGGTCAGGGCATGTCTCTGCCCTTTGTGCTTCTAAAACTGCCAGCCACTCCCAGTTCGCGCCTGCGTGGCCCTGCCGCTCCGGGTTTCTGTCTGGGGGCTGCAGTTCACACGTGCGACCCCGCTGCTCCAGGTTTCCACCTCAGGGGCTGCCCTAGAATCCTTTCCCCACCACTACGGGTCGGCAAGTCTGTACCCGTCCCCAGCGCGCAAGGCTGTCACTCACCGGCGGTGTGGGATCCCCACGGCCAGGCTCCCTCCCGCTGCCGTTTATCCTCCGATATCTGCCCGTGGAATCAGGGCTCCTCGCTTCGTACCTTGAAACCAACCGCCTGCGATATTCTGTTTTAGAGATCCAGATCTTCTTACATCTCAGGCTGGTTTCGTGGGTGCTCAAAGTGGTCTGGTAGATATCCAGCTCAATTCTGGGGACCAGTTGAAATAGGGTCCCCTACTCCTCTGCCATCCTTCCCCCTTCCTCTGAAAATGATGAGTTTTTTTTTAAAAAATTGTAACTTTTGTGAAACTTACCAATGTATATTTAGACTTAATATAACCATATATAATGTGTGTAAGCTTTGTGTTTTCAATACAGTATTTAAGTTCCTTGAGGTATACAACTGTGTCTATTTTCTGTGGGGCATTTTGCATTATATAAAATATATTTTGACTAACATCTTTCTTAGATCCATAAAGAAAGCTCGAAAGTAGTTATTGAACAAAATTTCATCTAAAAGTTTTTAAATGTATGATTAAAAAAATTGTGTTACAAATATATGTTCTTAAATTTATGCTGAAGTAAATTTTTGAGCTTTATTTTGAAAGAAAGACCTAGCAAATACATGAGCTTACTGTCTTTACATCTGAAAACAATTTAAAATAATGTTGTTATTTTGATGGTACTAGTTTTCCCTGTGATATAGCCAAACAAAACTCCTTCCTGGACTCAAAAGTTATCATTATCCTGATGAATATATATAGATTTTATCCTTTTCATATCTTCCATTCTCCTCTCCCTGCTGAGATAAGTTCTATATGTTTTTAAGAACAATCTAAAATGTTTCCTGCAGGAAACTTTTCCTGACCTTCCCAGTGTAATTCTGATTGAAGACTTTTCCTACCTGTAATTATAATAATCATAAAATGCTGTGTTTTCTAATTTTTCTTTGTATCACTTCATCATTGAATTTCTTATATAACTAACAAAATTAGCATATTACAAAACCAGCAGAAGTCACTGCTTAATTATATTTTACATTTAAAATATTAAAACTGTGTATCTGAGGGGTACCTGAGTGACTCAGTTGATTAAGCCTCTGACTCTTGGTTTTTGGCTCAGGTCATGATCTTATGGGTGGTGAGATGGAGCCTGCAACAGGGTCCACGCTCAGTGGGGAGTCTGCTTGAAGATTCTCTCCCTTTGCTCCTCCCCTCACACATGCTATATTAGCTTTTCTCTTTCTCAAATAAATAAATCTTAAAAAAAAAAAAAAACTGTATATCTGAGCTATTAAAGTGTGCTGATTCCTGTTCAAAAGTGAAGTAATCCTTATACTAGTCTCAGGGTCTCATTCCTGCTTGAGGGGTCTGGCCCCAAAACGCATACCCTTACTCTGATGTCATCAGTCTTTCTCTTTACTGAATATTCTCTCCTGAATATACATATGCCAAGTCCCTTTTATTTTAAGCAACATACTAATTTTATACACAGTTGCCTTATAACCCTATTGTTCTTGCTTGCTTTCCCTTCTTTTCACAGCCAAGCTTTATGAAAGAATAGTTAAAATTTCCTGTTCTGCTTCCCTAATGCTCCTCAAACCAAGACATTCTGACTTTGGTCCCTGTGATGATTAATTTTATTTGTTAGTTTGGCTAGGCCTTCTGTAAAGGTATTATTTTTAAAGATCAGACTAACATTTGAATAGTAGACTTTGAGTAAAGCAGATTACCCTCCATAATATAGCTGTACCTCCAAGTACCTCCAATCAGTTGATGACCTTAATTAAAAAAAAAAAAAAAAAGACTGACCTCTTATGCAGGGGTGGGGGCGGTGGGGAGGGGAGGAAATCTGCCAGCAGACTGCCTTCAGACTCAAACTGAAACTCTTCCCTGGGTCTCCAGCTTGCCTGCCTACCCTGCAGATTTTGGACTTGCCAGCCTCTACAATTGTGTGAGCCAATTCCTTAAAATAAATCTCTCTAGATAGTTAGATTATAGACAGACAGATAGATACAGAGATATGGATATACATACACACATCCTATTGGTTCTGTTTTTCTGGAGAACCCTGACTCACACAGTCCTACCTTGCTTCTCAAATGGCTCTGCTATGCCTACCAGTGACCTCCTCTCTACCCAGTCCTTTCAGACTATTCTCCTACCATTCAAATATTTCCAGATCCTGTTATCTTTTTACTTTCCATGTTTTCCATCAAGTCTCATAACTTCAATTGCTACATGCATATGGACAATTCCAAGATTCATCTTAGATCTCTTTCCTCAAACATATATATCTATTTATATGCCTTGGTGTCAAAAATTGAGCTCTTAATCTTTCTACTCTTTGTGTCCTTTCAATTTAAAGAAATGTTCTCAACATCCACTTCAAAATTGAAGTGGGAAACCTGTTAGACACCCACAATTCTTCATCAACATCTACCTCCAAACAGATACCGAATTCACTCGAGTGTGTGTGTGTGTGTGTATGTGTGTGTGTTAGGAGAATTCTAGGTTTGTAGTTGTTTTCTCTCAGTACTCTAAAGATATCATTCCATTATTTTCTGGCTTCTGTTATTTCTGTTGAGAGGTTAACGTTTATTCCTATTATTTCTATTGAAAATAATTCAATAATTCTCAGGCTACTTTGAAGATTTTTTTTCTTTGCCTTTGGCTTGAAGCAGTTTTCCTCAGATTCTATTATGTATGGGCTCTCTTCTGAACAAAACTACTGTCCCATTATCTATCCCATTTTCTTTCTACAACCCATTAATATGAATCTTAGACATTTTCATGAAATCCCATATGTACCTTTTATAGGCTCTTTCCCACATTTGTCACTGTTTCCTCTTCATGTTTCAGATTGAATATTGTCTATTGACCTGTATTTTCATTTATTATTCCCTGCCTAGCAAGCTGTTACAACCATCTGCTGAATCCTTAATTTCTGTGATTGCATTTTTGTTGGTTTAGAATTTATTGCATCTTGATTCCAGGTTCCTGATGACATTTTCCATTTTATTCTCTAGTTACTTGAAAATATTAATCACATTTATTGTCAAGTTTGTGTCTGATGACTCTATTTATCCCTTGTGATCCTTGTTCTGTTATCTGGTCTTCTCCCCTGTTTTTCTTAAGTTGGTTTTCCTGATAGATTTTTATTGACTGCTAGTGACTGTGTGTGAAAAATTAGGGTCTCTGGATGATTTACAGATGATTTTCTTTTAATTCTGGCAGAAAGGTAGGGTAGATTACATTAATCCAATCTGAAGCTGAAGTGATTAAATCCTGGGCAGTTTGTTTTTGTGTAGATTGATCTATTTCCACTTTTCCCTTGCTCCCATAGTACTTTTTTTTTTTTTTCAAGTGACCCTACTGATAGTTCAAACCCACCCCCCTCAGGAATCTCTTGAATTAAATTTTTACTTTTAACAAATTGGAAGAGTGGTGTTAGAAGATGTTTTTCAGAATAGTAAGTTGAGAATGGCTATAAAGATTATGAATGCCTTCTTTGAAGACAACCATGAAAATAAGGAGTAAACAATCAAATAGGGGCACTAAGTCAAAAAGTTTTTATTTTCTCCTAAGAATAAGTAAGATTATGTGGTGTTGTGAGCAGAAGGTGAAGGACTCAGAGGAGACACTTTGATGGAAAATTTAAATACAGGTTAAAGATAAAGATGATAAGTTTTATGTCCAAGTTTTGGACTACCACTATATTTCCCCAAAATACCTCTTGAGACTTTTCTCTTCTTTTGATTGCCAGAACAGTCCCAGGAAAACAAATCTCTTACATTTGCATTATTTCAGAAGTAGTACAGAGATATCTCTAGGTCTTGTAGAGCAAGTGACAGCTTGTTTATAGGGTATTTCTTTTTTAGACATGGGCCTATTATTCTGTTTTCTTTTATAAAAACGTGTGTGTGTGTGTGTGTGTGTGTGTTTTGTCAGCTTAGGATGGAAAGTAAGCTAAATATATGAAAAAATTATACTATTAGACTTGGCTTTATCAGTATATAGTATCTATATTGTAGGATTTCAGTGATACTAAGAAAGTTTCTCTGCCCAAAAATACATACATAAGCACTCATGATAATGCCAACTTGCACTTCTAGAAATGCTTTTCTTTGGGAATTGAAGATTCTTTTGGTGAGCAAGAATCTTTATTATACTCCTGGGAGAGGTTACTATTGAACAGTTGACATTTTAAGGGGAATTATCTTACTTTCTCAATTAGTGACAGTAAAGAGAGTCTGTTCTACTGGGACTAGAAAGAAATATGCCTCAGGTACAGAGTGGAATTATTAAGGAGGGGAAAGTAGCAAAGATAACTTGATCTATTTCACAATTTTGCTTAGGGCTGGCTCTGAAGAATGGTCTGTTATTGACACACTGTAATTCTTCAGCCTTAAAGTACAGTTCTGAAGAGAGGACCATCATACATCTAAGAAAACACCACTCCTGTATTTACACAGCAGAGGCAGAGGGCAGGTCCTGTCCCTGTCCTTTCTTCTGTCAGAGTTTGGGCTTATCTTTCCCCACCATCTGACTCTCAAATTCCTCACACTTCTCACAAAAGGGGTGCTTCCCTGGTAAAGGAACAGGGTGCAAAGAACCTTGCCATAACATTCTCTACATTTTGTATAAAAAAAGGATTATAAATATTAAAGTGACCATGATAGACAACACTCTTCTTATATCCAGTAAATACAATCTCATCTGTAATTTACTTAATATTTTTCTCTCAGATTTGATCTTAAGTTGTCTCAGTTTCTTTACATGCTCTTACCTTAAAAATTAAAGTCTTAGTGATTTCCATAAAATTATTAATGTGATAAGCCATATATAATAATACATAACTAGAGATAATTAAAATACATAAAATATATAAACTAAGAAATGTTCGATGAAAGCATAGAATATGTCATACTGTGTCCTTCAGCAAACATTGTGCTACAATAGAATATATTTAAAATATTTTGTTCTTCATCCTTTAAACTTTTAGAAGATTAACATTTTCTTTAAAATATGTGTTGCCCTTGACTGCTATTTATGGGTTACTTAGCTAAATTCAATTAGAAATTGAAGCCGTGCATCCAAGCAATTGGAGTTTTTGGATGTAACTACAACCAATCTTCACCACCACTGTTTCCATCATTTTATTTAGCACAATAAGCTAGATGCTGTGCCAAACACTTTAAATAGTTTATTGACATATTATGTTATCTATGCAATAATCCTACAGTATGGGTAATATATCACCTACTTTAGGTGAGGAAATGAGTCCCAGAGATTTCAAATAAATTGCCCAAAGTCACACAAATAAACCAAAAGCAGAGTGAAATTCCTACTCTAGATTTGTCTAATTCCAAAATTCATGCTCTTAACTACATTATCCTTTACACTATAGAACTAAAATGACTATCAGATAATTTGCTTTTATTTACTTGCCAGGAGTTTTCTTCTCATCACACAGAATAATCTCAAAATAATATGAAAAGTCTTTCCTCACAAACATAAAGCAATGAAAAGAATGTATTGAAACGTATTTTCTTAACCAGAAGTTTTTTTGTTTGTTTGACAGAATGACCTAACATTCATACTTACTCATTTAGAAAAATAAAAGTGACTGAAGTAAAGATTAACTTTGTGAAGTGGTATTTTCACCAGGTGAAAATTCTCTTCAGCATGCTTAGTTATTTTTACTTAATTTTACTAAGAAAAGTAATCGCATGAATTTAGGACTCTATAGTTAATGGCCAACATTTTTCTCAAGGTGCTAATTTTCCATTAATGAGCAATTGCTCTGCTTGACTTGCTTTATAAACTGAAGTATATTCTTTTAAATAGTTAGGTAAAATATCTAATTGCAATCCTACCAGAAGGTAACATTAGACACCTATCATAATGATCCATAATTTTTGTATTAATCACCAAGAGTCATTGTATACATATCTTCTGCTTCACTAGACAAAATCTACGACTCATAGGGGGCTTTTTGTTGCTAGACACTCTCTTTGCAAATTAATAGATTTTTCAGTGTGGAATTTAATGTAATGAAGCTGATTCTCGTATGTTTTTACAGACTAAAAACTATTTCAGACAATTTTTTGAAAATATTTCTACATTAGATTCAAGCTTTGGAAAGCATAAACCACACACAGCTACAAGCATATCTGCTATATTAGAACACAAAGCAAAAGTAATTTCCTGATTTAATGTTTCCTTCCAGATGGAGCTGCTACACTGCCTCTCTTTAACATTTCCATTTAGTGTGGCTGAAATTAATAGTGACCAGATCAGAATCCTAGAATAAGAAGGATTATAAGAATCTTTAGCTTCATGCTCCAGTCCGTGACATATGGTTAATTCTCCTCTGCTTCAAGTCCCTCTTGATGTGATAGTGTTCAATTCTCAAAGGTTTCTTCTCCCCATATAGAATCATGACTGAAGACTGTAGTGATCCATTGTAGGAGGATCTCTTCTTATACAATGTTGGAATAAAGTAGAGATTGGCACCCCATATCCTTTTTGGGGAGGTTGGGGAAGGAAAATTCCTTATGTTGAGCTTCTCTATACGTAGAGGATCTCTGGTGTTTTTCCTGCCCAGGATCATTAATTCCTCTTCTGTTAATATCACATCAGTTTACTTGATATTATTGGGTGGGATGGACTTCCCATTCCCACCTCCTCTTTCACTTGAGAGGTGAGCATAGGCCGGGCCTAGAAAACAGAGGCGTGGCAGACGAGCCCACATCTGGAGGATTTCACATTTGGAGAAATCCAGATCTCACATCCTTGACCACTCCCCACCCCAGGGGCCTAGACTTTAGTCACGTGCCACCTTCAGGATAATCTCCACAGTGAAATACCACCTGTTCTGCAATTCACCTGTTTTTCTAATTGGATATTATTAAGCACACTTTTTATTTTGAAATTATTTTAAATTTGCATGCATTTATAAGAAATAATACAGAGATCCTGTGTACCCTTTACCCAGTTTCCCCCAATGGTAACATATTGCAAACCTATAATATAATATCACAACCAGGATCTTAACATTGAAGCAATCCATCAATCTTATTCAGATTTCCTTGGTCTTACTTTTGTATGTGTATATGTATTTAGTTCTCTGCAATTTAATCACACATATAAGTTTGTATATCTACCACCACAATGAAGAGACAGAACATTTCCATCAATATGAGGATCCTTTGTATTTCCTTTTTATAACCAACCCTACCTTCACCTTGCCTCTAAACCTTGACAACTACTAATCTGTTTTCCATCCCTATAATTTTGTCATTTTAAAAATATTATGTAAATGGAATCATACAGTAGTACCTTTTGCAGTTGGCTTTTCTTTACTCAGCCTAATTCTCTGGAGGTTCATCCAAGTTGATGCATGTACCAGTAATTCACTCTTCTTTATTGCTGAATAGTATTCTATAACTGGGATATATTACAGTTTATTTAACCATTCACCTGTTGAAAGACATCTGCCTTCCTGTGAGTAACTTGAACATTTTCAAAGTTTCATTATGGTTTATTTATGGTGTTTTTGATTGTATCATTTTGTATAGTTTTCTTAGTCATTTCTCTGAACATTATAATATATGTATGTGATTTATCATAGTCTACTAGGTAACAACATTTTACAGTTTTGAGTAATGTGTGGAAATCTTATTTCCATTCTTCTCCCATTACCTTAATCATTTTTAAATATTACTGTCTTTAGTATTAGAAAGTATTATAATTTTTAATCATCAAATATGACATAAATTTCAAGAGGGTAGTTTATTATATATCCTCATATTTCTGCTCTTTCTATTCTTTCTTCCTTCCTAATGCTCTAAGTTTTCTTCTTTATCATTTCCTTTCTGTTTGAAGAACCTCCTCTAGCCATTCTTTAAGTTTGGTCTGCTAGTTACAAATTCTTTAATTTTCCTTTATCTGAGAAAGCTTTTATTTTCCCTTCTTCTCTGATGTATACTATGGCTGAGTATAGAATTAATGGTTGACAATACTCATCTTTCAGCACTTGAAAAATGTGATACTTCCTTCTTGTCTCAATGCCTTTCGATGAGGAAATGTGCAGTCACTCAAATTAGTGTTTCCTTGTATGTAATGTATCAGTTCTCTCTTCTTTTGTGATCTTTTCTTTGTCTTCAGGTTTCAGAAATTTAATCATGGTGTGTTTTAGTGTAGCTTTGTTTAGATTTATCCTGTTTGGATTTCCTCAGCTCCTTGACCTTATGTCTTCTGACAAATTTTTCCTGAAACTGGGAAGTTTTCAGACTTCATTTCTTTGAATATTCTTTTAACCCTTCTTTTTGGATTTTTAGTTATTGTGCCACAGGTTCCCGAGGTTCTGTTCATCATATATATACACATACGTGTATATATATAGGTTGTTTCCACGTCTTAGCTATTATAAATATATTGCAAGAGGAGCATGAGGGTGCATATATCTTTTTGAGTTAGTGTTTTTGTTTTCTTTGGATAAATACCCAGAAGTGGCATATTTTTTTGAAGTCTTCCAACAGCTTATTAGAAAGCAGGTAGCCATTTAAAAAAAAATCCGACCATTAAGATTTTCAAGCACTGGTATAAGCTGATCAAAAAAATAAATAAAAGGGGGGGTGCCTGGGTGGCTCAGTCAGTTAAGTGGCAGACTCTTGTTTTTGGCTCAGGTTGTGATCTCAGGGTCATGACATCAAGCCCCACATGGGGCTCCACGCTTGGCATGGAGTCTGCTTGTCCATCTCCTTCTGCTCCTCCCCTCGCTCTCTCTCTCCCTCTCTCTCAAATGAATAAATAAAGTCTTAAAAAAAATAAGTTTAAAAAAATACAAATTCAGTACTGTAGTAACATTTTTTTCATCCATTTGCCATAGTGGTTGTGTAAATACAAATTTGGTTTAAATGTACATACTCTCAAGCAACAATGCACAGCCTTTCTTCATCCTCTATGCTAAGATATAAAAAAGTTTAAGGGTCAAACAATACCAAATGTATAGGCTTCAAAAGCCATCCGAGTTAGGGTATTCACTAATTTTAGCTAAGATACATCTGAAATACAGACAAGTGATCACTATGTACAATAATGTGAAGTGAATTTTTTGAAATATATAACTTCTTTGGAATAATCCTGAAGGATATAGAACAACAGGTTACCAGTTTAAGATATCAACCAATTGGGGCGCCTGGGTGGCTCAGTCGGTTAGGCGACTGCCTTCGGCTCAGGTCATGATCCTGGAGTCCCGGGATCGAGTCCCGCATCGGGCTCCCTGCTCGGCAGGGAGCCTGCTTCTCCCTCTGACCCTCCCCCCTCATGCTCTCTCTCTCTATCTCATTGTCTCTCTCAAATAAATAAATAAAATCTTTAAAAAAAAAAAAAAAAAAGATATCAACCAATTTAGTTTAGCCACTTTGAGTCCACGTTCTAGAATCTAAAATTTAGTTATGTTTCCCTAATCCAAAAGCTTGCTATCTCTGAAAATGTTTTTAAATTTCAAATCCTTGTATCTCCTATTTAATTTCCCTTAGTTTATTGCATTGATCAGTTCTTCTAGTTTGATGTGCCATTAAAAAACAATGAATGCAGTCATCCTTTTTGCTGTTGTTCTTATTTAAAGAGAATTCTCACTTCTTTCACTGGGTATGCTTATTATTATTGTTGTTGTTGTTATTTTGCAGGTACTTTCTTTGCAGGTAGTTCTTATTTGCAATGAGTTATTTAAAAAATGAATGGTATTGAATTTTATTCACATTTTACTGCATTTCTTTTTTCCTATTATTGAGATAAGCATATCCTTTTTACATCTGTTGATACATTTGATTGCATGAATAGATTTCAAGACAAAATCATAGCTAGCTAAGTTGTTGATAGTAGGGGTGGTAGTGGTAGCATGTGTGTGTTTTGATCTGGGTCTTTAATGTACTGTATGGATTTCCTGTCATTTCTATTTTCTATTAGTTATTGTTTGTTCTCTTTCATATTATCTTCTTTTTGTGCCTTTTATTTTTTGCTGAACTTTTATCTTTTATTAAAGATTTATTAGATTTATTATTTTATTAAGTTGAACTTTTCTTGATAATTTGTATAAATTATTTGACCCTAATGTTGTTTTTCTCCATTGAGGATTTTCTTTTCCTTCTACCAATTCTTGTGAGCATTATCAACCAAAGTTCATCATAATTCAATTTTAGGACCTGAGCTTATGGGGGCCACCCAGCTAACTCAAAGCTGAACTGTGATACATATGAAGCCAGCCAGCTTCCAGTTATTTTTTAATCCTTGCGATGCAGGCTTGCACTTTTAAATTAATCTTTAAAGTTCTTTTTAACATAATGAAAAAAAATTTCCTTTAGAGAAATGAAGCTCATGATTTATACTCATTTCTTTTCCTTTTTCTCTTTTTCTACCTATTTAACATATAATACTTCCCTTTTTCTTATACAATATACACTTGATTTCAAGTAAAAAGAGAAAACTCATATTTAAAATGCATTGATTGGGGCGCCTGGGTGGCTCAGTTGGTTAAGCGACTGCCTGATCGAGTCCCGCATCGGGCTCCCTGCTCAGCAGGGGGTCTGCTTCTCCCTCTGCCCTCTTCCCTCTCGTGGTCTCTGTCTCTCATTCTCTCTCTCTCAAATAAATAAATAAAATCTTTTAAAAAAAATAAAATGCATTGATTGTAAATAGTTTGGAACTGTCAATATGCAATTAATTGGAAAGAACATATACATCCTTAACGGTGTCAAGTTAATATGGATAGGGACAAGACCCTACTCAAATTGAGTATACTTAATAGTATACTCAAATTCAGCAGCTTAAACACTTTTCATAGTAATATATGTCGTAAAATTTTCCCTATTGACAGATTTCATTATGGTGAAACTTCTTAAAGTACTCCTATCTAGTAAAAGTTACTTAAAAACTATATTTTGTTAAACTTTTGTATCCACACACAGGGCCCCTTGTATCTTCCATGATATTTTCATAAAGTTTTGCTATTTTTTTATTTAACACGAAGTTTTGTGTTAATTGTCATCACGTGCTAATGTTAATAATTGAATTACATGTACTACCCTCTGTACGGACCTATTTGCTCACCATTGCTATTGCACACAAAACTTTCTCCTGGAGCCATTTCTCTTACTGAGGTTAGTCCTTTCCAGGAAGGGCTTTTAGATGGTAAACTCTCTTTGAAATTATTTGTCTGACATTGTTTTAAGAGCCCTGTTGTTATGTTATGAGAAAGCCAAGTACACACAGAAACATTAAGTTGGCACCCCAGGCAACAGCCTCAGCTAGGCCTGGATTTAGAGTCATTCCAGACCTGGCATCAAATAAGACAATGAGGAAGCTTCTAACCCAAAGCCAGGTGAGAACCAAGTCACTGAGGAGCAGACACAAGCCATGTGTACTTTGCCCCATCTGAATTCCTGACCCACAAATCTGTGAGCATAATAACATGACTGGTTTTTATGCTACTGATATTGATGTCGCTTATTATACGATAGATAGCAGGAACAGTAATGCTGTTACATTTGTATTCCTCTAATGATCTTGATGAGATTTAAGAGAAATGGAATGAATTATCCTTTAATTACATTTGGCTGTTGAACAGCGCTTTTGAAAGTTTTGTAGCTTGGAGATTGCACCACTCAAACTGGATATCAACGTAGTGGACTTGATTTTTAGCTCAGTTCAGCTAGCATTTGTTTAGTGATAAGCATGTAAAAAGCATTCTCCAAGCACTCTAATCTTGATATTATCATCTATTTAAAGGGCAAGACTCTAGCCAAGCAATGTTCTTCAAATAATGGTCCTTAAAAGGCCACCTTTGAGCTTGAAAAATTTTAATTTCTAGAAAAAAATGCTTTATGAACACACAGATGTCCTTTTGATGCAAACTCATTTTCAAAGCCTGTGACAAATTATTGATGGAAGAATAATGCTAAATATATCTCAGAAATCTTTAACGACTTTGATCCTCCTCATTATGCATAGAAGTGTAATTTGTGAAAATTTAAGTGACTATGAAAAAGCACCTTGTATTTTCATCTGAATGCTAAACTTTTATTAAAATATATTTGCGATATTAACAGTATTTTCCCATAGCTCTTTGATTTTACCGGCACATATTTTATTTCCCCACAGCTTGCTGTTTATACTTCCTAGCAATTGGTCTTCTGTTACTCATTGAACTTCCAGAGGTGAACTTCCAGAGAACTTCCTTCATTGCCTTCTGTAAGAAGGTTGTCATCCGGGCGCCTGGGTGGCTCAGTTGGTTAAGCGACTGCCTTCGGCTCAGGTCATGATCCTGGAGTCCCGGGATCGAGTCCCGCATCGGGCTCCCTGCTCGGCGAGGAGTCTGCTTCTCCCTCTGACCCTCCCCCCTCTCATGTGCTCTCTCTCATTCTCTCTCTCTCAAATAAATAAATAAAATCTTTAAAAAAAAAAAAAAAAAGAAGGTTGTCATCCATGTCTAATGGAATTCTGATTGAGGAAGTTTGTCCTGATCATAAGCCTAAATTGAACTTTATTCTTCTAGAAACTCAGAGGGCACTTGGCATGTCACAGTAAATTCTGAAAGTCCTGCTAAGCCCAAGGGCCTCATAAATAAAATTTTCCAATAGTATACTCAAAGAATAAATGGTATATTACTACATTTTAATATATCCCAACAGACACATCAAGAACTAAATATGAAATCACTTTATTCTGCTTGAGAACATCAAGATGAATCAGGAACCAGTCTTATATGACCTTGGAGACTGTTAAAAAAAGTTCTTTCCTCAAATGAAAACATATTTCTTATCTGTATGGTAAAGTCAAATATTCTATGGAATATAAGTTCTTTCAAATGAGACTTAGAGAAATACAAAACTCCTTCATCAAGTAAATTTAGTTATTTCCTCCAAAGTCTGTGTAAAGCAAGTTATAACAACTCTTTGAAAGCAAGGTTCATGACATTACTTCAATGTAGTTCAAAATCTTCCCCTCATATGACACATAGTAAAACATCAAATAATTTCTACCTTGAAATGAATTGAATTTCACATAGAACTAAATCTTGAAACCCACACACATCTCAATAGAATAACAATATTAATTAATAGTGGAGCCAAGATACTGCCCCAAATATACATGAATAAATCCCTCTTTTACAAGAACTTATCAAACTATAAGCATCTGACTGAATACCCATCAGTTTACATAGAAGAATCTACCTACACTGCAGTAGAAATTTGGAAGATCCCTAAAATTACACTGTTAATACAACTAGTTTGGGAGAAGAAGAGAGACAGTCTTTTGGTTCGTAGAGATCAGTGCAAAAACCAGTCTGACATATCGCTCAGCATTCGAAATCATGAGAGTGGCACTAACAATTTCTGAGAATGGGACTAAGAAGATGAAGACCCAGGGTCACCTATGCATTCATTCATTCACAAATATTTCTTTAAAAAATATTTTATTTATTTATTTTAGAGAGGGGTGGGGGAGGAGCAGAGGGAGAGGAACAAGCAGACTCTGAGTTGAGTGGGGACCCCAATGCGGGGCTTGATCTCATGACTCTGAGATCATGACCTGAGCTGAAATCAAAGGTTGGTTGCTTCACCAACTGAGCCACCCAGGTGTCCCCATTCGTAAATATATCTTGACCACTAACTATATATCTATGTTGTACTGGCATAGGGTGAGTAACATTGGAAGTATGGCTTTTTCCTCACAGACTTGAAATCATAATTATGATCTGGTGGGGCAACAGATACCCTACAAACAAAAAAGCAAATAAATACAATAGCGAGGTGATTAAGACCTAAGTTTCGGTAAGGGCACAAAGAAAGCCTCTGTGATAAAGGCTAAGAAGTAGCTGGTCATGGAGAGTGCCATGAAGAGGGAACAGCATGTGCAAAGTGCTTTGAAAGGTAAGAATATCTTTTGAAAGATTTAAAGATTTGGAAAACGATTTCACAGTACCATAATAGAATTTAGATTAGAATATAGTCTTTTTTTTTTTACCACTGAAAGTTTTGATTATAATGCTTTAGACAATCTCTTCTCACATCATTCCCACCACATGGCATCATCAAATGCCAGTGAGCTGGGAGCCAGAAGACCCTATTTGTTCTTTTGTCTTATGTGAGTTGGTTTTTATGGAGTACAGTCAATACTGCGGAAATAAATAGACCTGAAGAATTTATTCTGCATAACTTATTTGGTGGGGGTTTTCAAATTACAATACGTAGTATATCTACATCCATATATATTAATATGCTTATAATTCTTGATATTAAGTATATTTTGAGATACTCTTGAATAGTTTGAGAGTCTCTCAAGCAATAACAAAGAAATGAACATGTCTATATTAAAGGGAGTTCAGAAGTAAATTGTCTGCAACAAAAAAATAATGATACTAAATTAATGATACAAAACAAAGGAAAATTATGAAAAAAATGAACTGAAATAGCAGGAATGAATTAGACAAAGATACGTTGGGATTTCAAACAAAATCTTAAAAGCTAAGTCTGGTTTACATTTCTGTGGTTTTCATTAGTATTTTTATTAACATTCAGTGTAGAGGGAATCTTTTAATGCCTTATAATTTCTTTTTTTTAATCAATGGAAGTTTTAAAAAGATTTTATTTATTTGTCAGAGAGAGAGAGAGAGCACAAGCAGGTGGGAGTGGCAGGCAGAGGGAGAAGCAGGCTCCCTACTGAGCAAGAGCCCAATGCAGGACTTGATCCCAGGACCCCAGGATCATGACCTGAGCCGAAGGCAGACACTTAACCGACTGAGCCACCCAGGTGTCCCTGCCTTATAATTTCTTAGAGTTATTTCTTTTGGGAAAATAGAAGCAGTGTGTATGTGTGTGTGTGTTAGTGTGTGATCTCAGACAGTTGGTTATGTTCTCAGGTGGTACAGATGACAAAGGTCATCAGGATTTGTGCAGTTCTGAATCAATTTCAGAAATTTTGGAGAGGGAGAAAAATAGAAATGAAAATTGCACTGTGAAAATTAGGGTTCAATATTAGAATTTAATAACATAATTTAGTGTAACAATATGTAGCAAATTCAGTCATAAAATACTCTAAACAAGAAAGATTATTTTGAAAACTCCATATTAGATCAAGTAAAAAGAATTTTTTAAAGTAAAGGTCAAATGGAAACATCAACATGAACTCATGACCTTTACAACAAAAAAAGATTTCTCACTTCATTAATAAAGTAATTTAAGTATTCCTTCCTCTAAGGTCACTTGCCTAACATCAGGATTTATGCTTCACTAGTGCCTAGATTGGGATCTCTAACACTCTTTTGACAGCCACTTGGAGAATAATTGGTCCCCTGTCTTGGCACATGAAAAATAAAGACCATGCTGGAACATTTTTGTTTTCAGAAACAGGGAAACTCTCAGTAATTTCTGGGTTAGAGTTAAAATGGACAATTTGGTCAACATGAAAAAGGGCTTTTGGTGGACAAATTTTGACCATTAGAGCATCAAGAGAAAACAATGATTATTGCCAATTGAAACATTACCAGTACATGAAATAAGCTATATTGTTAAAACAAAAATGCAAATTTTCAAAGTATGAACTAAAAGTTATTTTGCCCACATGAGTTTCCAATATTGTCTCCCAAAGTCCATAAAAAGACCCATACAAGTTCTGAGTTCAAGAGTGGAGTCTGGTTAACCACCTAAATAAAAAAGATATAAAAATGGATTTGTAATACAGCAGAAGAAGAGTTTAGATAGACATGTGCAGGGGGCTGTGTAGTATATCTTGCTTTGTTGTGTTTTCGCTACTAAAACTGGTAGCTCAGCTTGGCTCTTATTCGTGGACAACTGTATTAACATGTGTTTTCATTGCTTGGTTAGTGCTATAGGGGAAGTCATAAGTCACAGATGGAGTTGTCTGTGATAAGATAAAAGAAAGAGGAGAAGGAAAGAAAGAAAGAGAGGAAGTAAGGAAGGTAGGTAGGAAGGAGAAAAGAAAAAAGACATGACAAGACAAGACCCAGGTTGAGATCAATTTTGGGAAACTGAATACAAGCCATTCTGCTTGACTCAATCCTGCCAATTCCTATATGGATCTGAGGCAAGGTAGGCTTTGATATAGAAGTACTGGCTCAGGCTCTGTGGACACAAATTCAAGTGTCTTTTAATTGTAATGGGGTATGGAATTGGATTAATCGGGAGTTAACTCAGAAGGACAGAGAACTATCCATGAAATAGATACTATCATGATCACTTGGGCAGGAGAGCTTTGGAGGGGGGAGAAAGTATAGCAATTTGATTTGAAAAATGCATTGTGAAAGAACCCAGTAATTTGGGGGTTTCCTAAAATATTATCAATTCCTTGATAATACATTACATTAAAGAATTACTAGAATGTTATATTGACAAGTAGGTCTAGGTGGAGGTGGGGCAAGATGCTACTTAGTTTGGAGGGCAATTAATTAGGGAGATGTATTTCTTTTTTTTTTTTAATTTTATTTATTTATTTGACAGAGAGAGACACAGCGAGAGAGGGATCACAAGTGGGGGGAGTGGGAGAGGGAGAAGCAGGCTTTCCGCGGAGCAGGGAGCCCAATGTGGGGCTCGATCCCAGAATCTTGGGATCATGACCTGAGCCGAAGGCAGACGCTTAACAACTGAGCCACCCAGGCGCCCCAGGGAGATGTATTTCTAATTAGATTTTCTCTAGGCTAGAGACAAATTCTTCCTTTATATCATCTATCAAGTGGAATGTTGACCCTAAAGAATAGATTTCAGGTGATTCCAAAAAGGGATCAATACTCCTGAAAAATACATTATGAAAGCCCCTTGGTCTGAACAGATGTATAAAGTATGCTGCTTTGTCCTGTAATGCTTTGAATATGAACTGTGTTTTAAAGGAAGGAATGGGTAACAGGTCTATTGAAAACATCATTCTGCTGATAGCATAGCTATATTTATGCAAGTCATGAAATATGCAAGTCACAAACTATGAGTAATATTTGCAACATTACATTCAAAGAATTAATGTCCAAAATGAATAAAGACTTCTTTCAATCAACAAGTAAACCACAGCCACTCCAAAAGAAAAAGGAGAAGATAAAAAATATGTTTGCGGAAAAAACACAAACTCTTGATAAAACATGAAAGATAATCAGGGAAATGCCAATTCAAATGATATTTTTTTATAATATTAGGAAAAATAAGAGCTTGTTAGTACCTATTGATTGTTATAGTGAGAGAAAGTAAATTGGTAGGAATTTGTGTAGCTTTATTCAGGGTCAATGGGTGGTATTACAATTGAAATGCCCCTATTTTTCAACCCAACATTTAACTTTAATATACTGACGTCAAAGAAATGCATGGGAACCTACAGAAGCAGGCCCAAAGATGTTCATTGCTAAAAGGAATAAAGGGGCGCCTGGGTGGCTCAGTCGTTTAGCGTCTGCCTTCGGCTCAGGTCATGATCCCAGGGTCCTGGGATCGAGCCCTGCATCGGGCTCCCTGCTCGGCGGGAGGCCCGCTTCTCCCTCTCCCACTTCCCCCTGCTGTGTTCCCTCTCTCGCTGTGTCTCTCTCTGTCAAATAAATAAAATCTTTAAAATAAATAAATAAATAAATAAATAAATAAATAAATAAATAAATAAAAGGAATATAAAGTTTTAATATGTAGTCTCATCCTTGTGAGTTTATTTAGCTGGGGAGTTAAGACATGTATCTAAGAAAGTTGTAAAACCGGCATACTTAAATGTTCTAATTCAAACAATGTGTAAAGGTTTAGAAGGAAAAAGATAGATATGATCTGTGTTTCTCAAGAAAGATTTTATAGAGAAGGTAAACTTCTGGTTGATAAAATTGTGTCTCTATTACTAAGAAGTGAGCATTTATTAAGTAGAACACAAGTTCTATGAAGGCAGTTTTTTGTTTGTTTTATTTATTGCTGTTCCCCAACACCCACAACAGTGACAAGCATAGAGGGTCCAATGAGTACATGTTCGTTAAAGAAATTAAATTATATAAAACCAGGTAAAATAATGGAAACTCCTGAATAAGAAATTTCTAGATGTAAAGCTGAATAGAAGGACAATAGGAAGTGGCAAGAAAATAGCCTCATTAGTCCCATTACAATATAGGCAGGCAAGGGTAATAATATCAGCTGAATAATAACAGTATATCATTTTGTTTTATTTTCCGTGAAATATGCCCCTAAAATTATTTAAAATGACAGAGAATTTTGTCATTCCAAAAACAAAGTAAACTCAAAATAATCCTCAAGAGATCCCTTAAGGTACTATGTCTATGCATTAAAATAATGTTTATCCCTCCACATTCTAAATTAAATTGTCTGCTCTTTTTATAAATAGCACCATCAAAGCCGTCAGTTTACTGAATGAAACACATAATCATTCTGATTATATAAAAAAATCAAACTTTGCTGGAAAATTTAAGTCTATTTTTGCTCTATCAAAAGGTGGTTCAGATTTCTTCCCTGTGTTTGTAAAAGTATAGATTAAAGATGTTTTAGTGTGTGCTAAATAGAAAGAGAATTATTGAATTCAAATATTGAAGTCCTTATAAATTGTTCACTCCTACCCATTTTTATTTATCTTATAAATGGGGAAGCTGAGGTCTAGAAAGGATGATTCTCATAGACTTTAAATGAACCAGGACTTGTCTGTGAACTAGTTCTGAACATTAACTCTTGGACCTTGCAGAAGTTTATAACTTCTCTGGGCCTCAGTTTTCTCATCAGTAATTAACTTTCCCTCAGTAATGTTAACTACTATTGTTGGTAGCAGTGATGCTCAAGGTGACACACTTTACATTGAGTGACTGGTACAGTTGGAGGTTGAGCCTGAGTTAACAACTCAGCAACATTTAGTCCACTCATTTCTTCAATGATTAATGGTAATAACAAAATATTTATAAATGGAATAAATGCTTATTGTCCCAGGATAAATATTCATAATGCCTCCTATTAGTTTCAAAGATTCCAGATTAAATAATAAACTGTAGAGTCATCCTAAGCTTAAAGCAAATATATGCTCTCTGACACACAAGGTTTTTATTTTATTTTTTTAAATTTCTAATCAGAAGCACGTCACAAGGAAGAAGGTACATTAATACAGCCTTGGGATGAGATACCAAATTTTATCTACTATGTTAGCCCACTTTCAAGGCCAAATCTCCATTGAATGGATAAAGTCTAAGAAAAAGTAACAAGTCATCTACAACAAACCATGGGAAATTTATTAATGACAGAACATCCTGAACCATCAAAGCTTAAGTGATATTCTTGAATAAAAAGAACTCTTTAAAATCAGATGGTTCATTGCTGTGTAGGTACCATGAGCCCAAATGTCAACTGAACAAGGATTTTTATTTCCTCTTAAAATGGGAGTTTACTGGTTGCATATTAATATTTGCTGAAAGCTATAGAAATTGCCTAAACATACCTTAGGAATATAAATTTTTAAATGAGGTGTTGTCAAAACAAGATAACCTGTCATCATCAAGTTGGCTTTCTTAAGTACTTTGTTGTTTCTATAAGTCAATGGTCAGGGAGATAAAACCTTTTTTTTTTTTTTTTTTTTGTCCCCAAGAGATTAGAGCCCTGTGTCCTACTGCCAGGTGCAAATTCATAACTTTGAGCAAGTTTCAGTTGTCTTCTGCATGTGGAAAAGTGAATACATATTTGTGGAAGTGCTTTGGAGGGATGTTGTGCTAATAATTATTCTGTTAGCAGTCTAGATTTTTTAAATCATCTAAAGAAAACTTTCACCTTTATCCTTCAAAAAAAACATTTTTCAAAAGCAACTTTGTCTTGTTAGATTTTTCTTCTTCATTCTCAAGTTCATACTCTGATACGTGGGCTAATGAATAATGATATACACAAAAGTCAAAAGAAAAATGAAGACAAGCAGAAGCTTTAAATTTTCTACAAATTAGATCCCTGTGAAATTAGGTGGTAAAAAAATAAACAGTAGAATGACATATTTTACATCCAGAAAAAAATCAAGAGAAATAGTTCAGAAAATAGATTGGTGATCTTTTTCTTTCTTTTTCAACAGGAAAGGAAATTTCAGTGTTATATAGTTAATAATAATAATAATAATTACAATAACAGTAATGTCCCAGGCTAGATGCTGGAACAACATTGCATTATTGCAGAAGTCTTCATAGTCAATAGTCATTTCTTACAAAATCTTAAGCAGTAGGTCAGCATTCAGAATTTAATTTTCTAGCAGAGGCTGAAGCTCACAGGCACAGAGCAATAAAAGTGGAGACTAATAATATAACTCTTAGTCCTATACAGGGCTCATTGAATATCCACAGTGAAGGTATTTCCTCACTCTCTTCCCAGAACTGGCTACAATAAGCCTATTTTGTTGCACACAAGGATTGTGCAGCTACATTTCTAACCTCTTTGCAAAATGTCAAAGCTCTCTATGTCTGGAGGTTTCCTAGTCCCCTTCATTTATTTAAGATTCTATGCCTCTCAGCAGAGTTGTCAGAAGAAGTTAGTGTTTTGTTTTGTTTTTTTTTAAAGACTACACAGAAATGAAAAAGCAAGAAGCCAAGACAATGAAGTTACCATCAGTTTTTATGCAACCACATGAGGTAGTGTTATTGCTAAGGATCTTAGAATATGTTGACTAGAAAAAAAAAGAGAAAAAGCATTAGATTCTGCTGAATCATTAAAAAAGGAGGGATTACCCTCTTCTTCCAGCTAAGGGATTCATCTACACATATTTTATAACTAAAACTTGTTTTGCAATGACAGATTTTTAATGTATTATAATTAAATAATGCACATTCTTTAAATAATGATTGAAATAAGTATGTATGCATAACCTGGGAATTCTCTTAATAAATCCTATGTGGTATGTGTCAACTGTGAACATTGTAGTTGCAAATCTTTTGTGTTGCTCTCTTCTTTAATTGTCACTCCCATCTTTGGAATCTCTGTTCTTTTTCACAAATCTTCTCATTTCTCTCTGGTTGGAATCGTTTACTAATCAGAGGAAGTATTGGCCAGTCCCAACTCACATTTAAGAGATGCCCTTGAAGTGTCGAAGAGGGTTGATGAGAGAATTTCAGCCAACTCTCTTGAGGAGAACAGGCAGCCTGCAAGCCTTTTCTTTTTGAAGTCTTCTCTGTTTTCCCCACCTTCCCCACCTTCCTTTAGGTGATTGTTCTTGAAGCCTTCCAGGACATAGTCCGGTTATAGTACTTCTTGTGTAATATTGTAATTGTTTATTCACCCCTCTTCCTATTAGATTTATGGCCCATGAGGGTAAAGACTGTATATTTTCTTCATTAGACTATTTGAAGTACCTATTTGTGTGAAACACATAGTCGAGCTCTACAAATATTTGTTGAGGGATAAAAATATTGATGAATCAGTTAACTAATAAGCTATTGGAGATGGAACCTCTGGTACTTTTTTTCTCTCCTGAATAATTAGGGACCAGCTGAAACTATTATTAGATAATTATGTTTGCTCTTTGACATCTCAAGGTATAACATTCTACTGTACATTGATAAGAAAAACTATTTATTGAGTGCCTATCAGGTATCAGGCACCATTTTAGATAGTGGGGAAAGAATGGTCAACAAAAATTCCCTAATGTCAGGGTCCTATGAAATGATAGGGAAAAAAGAAAATCAGGGTATAGCATAAGGCATGGCAGAATATGCTATTTTGGATTGTGAGTGGAGAGGAAGTGTCTCAGAAAAGATAACTACTAAGTAGAGCGTGATATGAAGGAGTAGATTATGTGGTCATCTCAGGAAAGAAAGTTTTTAACTATTACTCAGAGGATAAAATGGGGAATTGTAGAGTTTTAACCGAAGGATATTATAACATGACTTCCAGTTAAATGCTGTGGAGAATAGATGGGAGTGGGGCAAGAGGGGGATCAGGAAGACCTATAGAAGGCTATTACAGTCCTTCAGAAGAGATCTGATGGTGGCTGGAGGAAGGTGGCAGTGGTGAAGGTAGCAAAATGTTGTCAGAGTTAAAACATATTTTGAGAATAGAACCGACAGAATGGACTGGATATGCAGTGTGAAAAAAAGTGAAAAGTCAATAATGCCTCTAGTCCCCACCCATGCCAAGCAATTGGGTGAATTTTATCACAGTTTTATTGTGATAAACAGTGCTGAGGAGATAGGAGTTTGGCTACTTTCTGCTTAAGTTTGAGGTGCAGATTAGACATCATAGTAAAGATGTTGAGTAGGAAGTTGATTATGAGGCTTGAGTTAAAAATTTAAAAATTTGGTCTGAAGATAATGATTCCTGGTATCATCAGTATACTAATACTATTGGACCAGAAAGATCACCATCTAGGAAATGAGTGGATAGAAGGAAAAAGTCAAAGCACTGAAGACTGAAGTCATATGCATGGCAATACAAACATCATTTTCCCCAGTCATTTCTGGCCTCCTGTTAAATGCTCTGTTTTGTCTTTGGATATTTTCAGTTTATTTTTCTTAACACTGCTTTCCAAATCCTACTTACTTAACCACAGCTTAAATATCAGTTCCTCATGGAGGCCTTCCATGACCCTCTAGAGAGATCACATATCATCTCTATAAACTCCAGGACCATTCTTTTTTACTATTTAGTCCTTGTAATACACATCATATTTCTAGAATTTGATAAGTGGTATTATATTGCATGACCTGTGAGGTCAGGTTCTTATATTTGTCTTATTTTTGGTGTACCCAAATCCTAATGCAGTGCAAGCATATAATGGGTTCTCAATATCTTATTTGTTAAACTCTATTGAAATGTTAACCAGAAACCAATCTCTTCTGACTTTTGAGTAAGTGGTCCATTATGACACTAGATTATCATCAAATAGCAGTAATTGCAGATCTAATGTGTGAGTCTTTAACAGAAACTGCAGTTCTCTGCATTCACACTTCCATTCTATTGCCATTCCATTCCATTGCCATCCTGATTGAACAGTGCAATTACACAGAGTGTTAATTGTCTGCTAATAGGAGGAATAATGATAAAATTGCATAGTACATTCATGTAATAACACTCAAATTACTGTTTTAGATTCCTTCCCAATTTATAACCAAGTAAAGTGATGCTGATCTAATTTCTCACAAGCACATTAGCAAATAGTGCTGGTACAAAATATTGTATTCAAATGCTGAATTTAAAATATATGTTAGAATTCAGCAAAGTAGCAGGATACCAAGTTAACACACAAAAGTCAGTTGCAAAAGGAGGCAGTTGAAGATGGCAGTGTAGGAAGATCCGGAAGTCACCTCCTCCTAACACAACACATCTACAGCTACATATGAAGTAATTCCCTCGGAAAAAGACCTGAAAACTAGCTGGCCATAAAAGGCAACATGGAGACAGGTAGGACAGGCAAGACATAGCCCAGCTAAAAGCCCCATACCCCACCACAGCACAAGTATGGAGTTTCTCTTGGAGGAGTGAGGGGTTTGTGCCCCCCATCAGGCATATCAACCCTTAGGACCAGCACTAAAGAGACAAGGCTCCAAAATGTCCGGCTTTGAAAAACAATGGGGCTTCCATCCAGGAGAACCATGAGGCTGTAGGGAACTGAGATTCCACTCTTAGATTTTTTTTTTTTTTTTTTTTTTTGACACAGAGAGAGAGAGAGAGTGAGAGAGGGAACACAAGCAGGGGGAGTAGGAGAGGGAGAAGCAGGCTTCCCGCCAAGCAGGGAGCCTGATGCGGGGCTCGATCCCAGGACCCCAGGATCATGACCTGAGCTGAAGGCAGACGCTTAATGACTGAGCCACCCAGGTGCCCCCTGAGATTCCACTCTTAAAGGGCTTGCACACAAGACTGACTTGCCCCCCAGGACTCAGCACAAAAGCAGCAGTTTGGAAAGTGCCTGGACAATCTGTGAGCAAATCCTAAAGCAGCTGCAGGAAGGGAGGAGCCTGTTAGGACTCTTCTCCGAGGGGAATGGCGGCACAGGCAGTTGCCACTTTTGCACTATCCCTCTAACTTGCATGTCCCACCTTTATACCCCACAATGGTCTTGCTTGAGCTGGAGGCCAAGTACCCACCCCTGTACTGCCCCAGCAGCCCTGCCAGAGCCAGATGGCTGAACACCCTGCTCCCGCACCATCTCTGAGCCCCACCAAAGCCAGCCAGTGTGCACAACCCATCCAAGGGGATGCTTGTTGAGTGCCTGGCTCTGGAGGCCAGGGAGGATTACATTTCCGGACCCCAAAGATCTGAAAAACTAGAGAGAAAGCTCTTGGTAGGCTACCACCCCCACGGTACTGCAGAGACAGCTGACCAAAACACACGCCCATCTTGTGAAAAGGTCTATTTACTTGTCCTGGTGCTTTAGCCTGAGGGGCATGCTTCAGGATCATCACACAGAGAGAGGCTAAGGAGGTGCTCTCAGGGAATGTAGGCTGGGAGATGCCATCTTTGTGCTCTCCCTTGCTATGGCTCATTGATACCTCCAAGTAAAGATCATACACTCATCTGGAGCCCCAGTCTTGCAACTGTTGCCAAAAGGATCTGAAAGGCAGCAGGGTTTACAGTTGTGGTCCCACAGGAGTGTGTCTATCTGTGTACTTTAAAAGCTGCTGCCTGAGGGTCTACCTTCCCATCAGCCTCAAACCAGGGGCTGACTGAAATTCCTCTCTTTGGAACATTCATAGGATTTGGCAATCCCTCAACAACCAGGACCTATCAAGAATGAATAAAGCTGCTTAGACCATCACAAAGGTGAGAGAAACAACAAAAAAGGTAGGGGAAAGTTAGACAACAAGTTTCATCTTCTACACAATTCCAGTCCTTCAAGGCTGGGAGAGAGCTCTTTTGCTTAATGCTTAGAAACAGACAGAATCAAGCAAAATGAAGAAACAGAGGATATACAGAATACATGCCTGTATTTCCATATGTGACAAGCCCACATATAACATACTCTGTGGTACAAAGCTGAGCTTTTCCTTTAAGATAAAAAAAAACCCAGATACCCATTCTCACCACTATTATTCAACATAGTACTGGAAGTCCTAGGCAGAGCATTTAGGCTGAAAATAGAAATAAAAGGCATCCAAATTGGATAGGAGGAAGTAAAACCATATATTATTTGTAGATAGCATGATTTTATATATAGAAAACCCTAAAGACTCCACCAAAAAAAAAATCTGTTAAAACTAATAAAATCAGTAAACCCTAAAGTACTATTAAAAGTTATGCAGTTGTTGGGGCACCTGGGTGGCTCAGTTGGTTAAGCGACTGCCTTCAGCTCAGGTCATGATCCCAGGGTTCTGGGATCGAGCCCCACATCGGGCTCTCTGCTCAGCCAGAAGCCTGCTTCTTCCTCTCCCACTCCCCCTGCTTGTGTTCCCTCTCATGCTGTCTCTCTCTCTCTCTCTCTCCCTGTCAATTAAATAAATAAATAAAATCTTTAAAAAATATAAAAAAAAAAGGTTATGTGGTTGTCATGTATAAAAAGAGAAATGAAGCAAACAGATTTCAATCTCCTATTGAAATTACAGATGTGCTGTGCCCATACATTACAATAAGGAGTTGAAGGTAAACTAAGGACAACCATTTTCTTCCAAATCCCCAAACTTTGGAAAATAATGTTCTATTTATTTCAACTGCTAAGTGACACCAGCTTTTAAAATACCACATTCATTTGGGGCTTATTCTGATGCTGTTTCTGAATTCTGCAACTCCTGTGCTGGCACACTCACTAATAAAGTCAACAGAAAGTTGAATATAAAGAGAAATGCAGTGCAAGAAAAAAATGATGAAATATTAAAGTTCAAAACATGTGTTTGCCTGAGGGCAGGAAAGCTTAAATATGTAAAATCCAAACCTACTCTAAGGTTCAACTACATTTTGTAACATCACAAATCTATAACTCTGATTTGCATTATGTATTTTCTTCCATGCTTTTAAAAAAGTAACATAATTTATCAGTGGATGATCAATCTTATCTAAGAAACAAAGAAATCCATCATTTATTTATAGTAAAACATTAGATCAAATACTAAGGTACTTCGTGAAGTCGTTTAACCCCTCCCCTACTTTCTGCCAGAAAATGCCTGAGTATACTCAAAGTACAATTATTTATTTACTCACTGGTGCTTCCATTTCTCCTTCAAAAAATTCCCACAGGTGTGCATTCCCTAGTCTTCCCCTGTAACTTATATTCTGAGATCATTAAAAATGTAAAGGGCTACCTTGATTATGTTTGTCTTCTTTACTTGAGTTTACAATTGTGATTGTTAACAAATTGATACATTGGTGTAATACAAACCAAATTTGTTTTCTCTCTTCACATAATTACCAATGATTTTTTTACATTGTATAATTAATATTTAATAGAAATTTTAAATGATGATGTAATATTTATATGGTACAGTTTTTATGCTTGAAATTACACAGCATATAGTCAAATTAAAATGCCATCAGTATAGGAATAAAGGACAATAAGTAAATTGCTAAATACTCTCATTTGAAACCAATTTGATAAAAAGTTCTTTAAAAGATAATATTTAATATTTATTTTATGTAATGTAGCCACATACACTCTAAGATTTACAAATATCTGTCATTGTCTCCAGATTGTGAGCCCCTTGAAGTTGAATACTGTCTCATGGTTTTTTTTCTGCCTTACTATGCCTGGCACATAGCAGGTGTCATATGAATGTATGTTAAATGAATGAAGGAATCTTAAATGTTGTAGCAAACCTTCCTGTACAATAGGCATTGCAATCAGAACTTATTTTTTTCTGAATGTCAATTTTCCCTACACTTGATCTAAATCAAATGTGGCTATAGATTTTCCTTTCTGACATTGATTGCTCTAGGAATGAATATATGACCCTGTTCCAGTCAGTAAGTTATGAAGGAGACTCCACCGGGATTCTTTGGGGGGAGATTTTCTTTCCTAATGAAAGAGCCACATAAGCAATTGCAATTTGTTCCACTTGGTTCTTCCTTGAGCTTGGGGAAATGACAGGTGAAAATGTGAAACCTGGGGTGCCCAGGTGGCTCAGTCGGTTAATCAGCTGCTTACGGCTTGGGTCATGATCCCGGAGTCCTGGGATTGAGTCCTATATAGGGCTCCTTGCTCAGCGGGGAACTTGCTTCTCCCTCTGCCTGCTCTGCCTGCCACTCTCCCTGCTTATGTTCTCTCTCTGATAAATAAATAAATAAAATCTTTAAAAGAAAAGAAAAGAAAATATGAAACTTACAACTCTGGTGACCCAGAGGGCCAGACCTCCCTGATACTCTGAGGACGACAGAGCAGCAAGCAGATGGGTGCTGGAGACAGTAAACCGAGTCACTCCATGACCATTTCATCTTTCTGCACAGGCTGGACCTTCGGAATGAATGGTGAAGAAACTAAAGACTGAATTGCTCCAGAGAGATTTAGAGACTCACCTCCCTTGGACTCATTTGCTCACATTTTGGATGGTAAAACCTAGGGACACTCCCCTCCCCTTCCCAGGGAGGGTGTGTTTCTCTCCTGTGGTGCAAACCCTCGCTGCATGCACAGGTGGCAACAGGTCTCACTGTGTTGCCTGATGAGGAACTGGGACATGGGGAGCTCATGAAAGACGCTCTGTGAGTCAGCAGTGTGTTGTCTCACCCAGAACCCCCACATTTCCTGTAAGGACAAATAAGTGTATATAGACATAGAACACAGGCTCTTTTAGAATATTGCTAGTACACCAGATTGGTATACCAATCTTGGAGTCTCTTATGTGAGAGATGCCTTTATTTTAAAGACATTTTTAGACAGGTGTTCTGTTACTTTCGGTTAAAGACATTCTCACTGAAACAGAATAAATCTACTTCTCACTCAGAATCATATGGTAGGGCAGTTTTCTTAAACTCTTCCTGTAATTACTTTAAAAGGACTTCTGCCTAATTTATGCCTTGTTTCATAGTTAGAAAATCCATAATATTCACCCAAATTGTACCCTGTTTATCCTGCCTTTGGCATAATGTTTACAAGGATAAGGTTTGTATTCAGATAGTTCCAAGTTTTCATTCTAATTCTAGAACTTATTGGCTGTAAGATATTAAATCTCTGTTCTAAGCTTTAGTGCCACCATTTGCAAAGTGAGCAAAACAATACTTGCATTGTAGGGTTTTCTAATGAAATGAGATAATTCTGCTGAGCAGAAGGCTTGGCTTAGAATAAGCTCTTAAAACAGATAATCTTAATGAATGAAGTAGAAATTACACCACCACTATAATCACTGAGAACAAGTTTATAATTTAGCTTTGTTTTTCAAACTATAAGTGCTTAGCCCCCACCCCGATTCCACCAAGTAGAGATTCTAAATTAATCCTTCAGGTGGTAATTTCTACCAGCAGAAGTCTCAGTTACTGGTGGAAGTATGACATACAGCTTAGGTATACTGGGTCAGGACACGAGGCAAAGAATCACAGCATTAGGAAGTCTACTTATTATTTCTAGTTCCTCTTTAGCACAATGACCTTTAGCTATGTGGTGATAACTATCATGCTCCCATGAGGTCATTCTTGTCATGTTTCTTCTTCCGGCACCTTTCCTATTTGACTTTGTTTCTAGACTTTCAGTTTTCTTGTAATCTAACTGTGGGTGCGTTCTAGTTTGTTAATATACTTTCAAAATATAGTACAGAGAACTAAAACCAACAATTCTTCTCTAGGCATCATAAACAGTGAAGATCATAAATCTTAGTATTTTTCTTCATCTGAATGTCATACTTTTGGAAGTTTGCATACAACTTTAGGCTCTCTTTTAGCACACTGCATAGGCACCATTGGCTCATACTATGCTTGTATATATGCCTTCTTTAAGATAAGATCCCATAATGCACTTTAGGAATAAATGTAGGAATTAACTTTTATTTTCATTATGATTAATCTTACTAGTCATTATCCCATCTTATTGAGATATCTTGTTATTTTTTTTCAAAAACATATCTCTGATTACATAAATAATACTTGTATATTAGAAAATTTGTGGGAAATACAAATATAGTAAAATATGAAAGAGTATTTTTTTCTCAGAATATAGTGAAGAAATGCACGTTGCTTTGTACATCTTTCCCTGTTTTATGCTCATATATGTATATGCAATTGACTTAAAAGGTCACATGGTTTTATTATTTTCTCTTTTTAATGTAACTGTTTTAAAATATTTTTTGGTACTATGCATGGTTATGTTCCAGTTTTGTATTAAATTAGCCCTTGCGTTAAAGACAAACCATCCTTGATTTATCAAGTTCAAAGTTAAGAAATGTTGAGAAACAGAATCACATACAGTGACTGTAACACATACTAGAGTCCTCTCTTCCAAGCTGACATCACTCTATTAACCAACATTGTTTGAACATAAGTGTGCTTTCACATAATTAAGCTATCTTTCAACATACACATCTCCATCATGTCCACAAGAGGGTTTTTTTTGTCCAATCACTTATTTATTGATTAAATTAGTTTATCAAAACAGAATTTAAGAAAAGCCTATGTATAATGTGAGGCATTATACTCAGGTCCCCAAATACAAATTTAACAAACAACATTCTATATCTTGTAATAGAGTCCACTGAGAAAGAGGGATATTAGCAAATATCTCCGTTGTATACTAAATTCTGAATGTACAAAAAGTAAGGGGGGTAAAAGAAAAGAAAATTATTATTCCTAAAGGGAATCAAATTTCAGTCTGAGTTCTGGCTATAACTTGGGAGCAAAGTAATGGCTGAGTAAACTATTTTAAACTATTATTATCTTTGATGCCAACTGAAAGCAAAAGAAAAATGAAACATAAAGTTTAAAAACTCTATTGTAACCCTAACCCTAACCTTTGTAGAATAGTTGCCTAAAAAAATCAAATTTGGATCAAATTGAGGAAACTGAAATCTGCATGTATCTGACTATACCTCTGCAAATTTTGCTCAACAGAGAGAGGTTTCCAAAATCAAGTAGCAAGCCCTAGCTGCCAGACCAATGATGACTTACTTATAATGTCAAGGTCTGGGCTATAGGCAGGCTAAAAAGAACATCAGAGCTCCTTTAGCTGGCCAGGCAGGGCTGAAAAATAGCAACATGGAGATACCATTTTGCAAAATGTGGGCCTTTATTTACACAGGGTGAAGGATACATGGGATTACAAATTGTCTTCCCAGATGTTGATCACTACCAATGAAAGAGAAGTTTGTGCTAATTCATGCAGACTACTATCGGGACTCTAGTAGACTTTCTGGTACCCTGGAAAGAGATATACCTACACGTTAGAATTTTGTTAAGGAGATCAGAGATAAAACGATTACAACCAAGCTGACATGACTCTTTAATACTCCACAGTCTTAGCAATGAAGATACTAAAAAAGAATTGCCTTCATTCAAACATAATCAGCAGAAAGTAGATAAAACAGGGATCTTACAAAAGTATTTCAAGAAAAAAAAAAGTAGAAATTAACTTCAAGACCAGAGCAAAAGGGACATGAGGAAACTTCTGGGAAGCATAGAAATGTTCTGAATCTTGTTTGTAGTGTTGGTGGCTTCAGGTGGGTATACATATGTCAAAACCATTTCCTACTTGCACAGAGTGTCAAAGTCAGTCAGTAGTAAAAGTTTAGGGTCTTATTTTCAGAGCTCACAACCCTGGACATGTGTATAGGGCTACATCTCTGTGTGGCTGTCAGGGGCTTAACCAGAGAAACATAACTAGTAGGAAATACACATATATATCCTATATATGCATACACACACACACACACACACACACATGAATAGAATATGTACCACTCCCTATGTTGAGTGATTCATTTACATTACTTTATATAATTCTCACTACAGCATAGTGAAAACTTACTTTTGAGGAAACTAACATGTATAGTGATGAAGTTACTTGCCCATTGCTACATAGCTAATAAGAAACAGATTTGGAATCTAAACCCAGCCTTTATGATGATGGCAAGTACCTCCTATACATGACACCCAATCACCCTATAGTACTTAACAGCCACATTATAACCAGGAACATCTGAACTTGCTGAGGAAAGAAACAATGTAAGCCTTGGTCATATCTATTTTGTATTCTGACAAAAAAGAAATACTTACACAGTTATTATTTTCTCTGATGTTATGGTTGAGAACTCTTGTGTGGATTAATTCTTGGTTTTATCTCCATGGGCCTGGGCTGTTTGGACATTCTTAAGAATAACTTTCCTCAAAAGATTTTCTAGAAGCCTGGGAGTCATATATAATACATTTGTCATTTCTAGAGCTCTCATTACTTGGTCTTTCTCTGCTAAAATATTTGCAGCTCAGTTGCAATTCCAAATGGACTCTTAGGCAAACAGAACCTGCTTAATGTCACCATAAATCTCACTGCTTGGCACTGTAATGGGACTGGGGGACATGCCAAGACTGTTAAATGCATTCTTTTTTTTTTTTTTTTTTTGGAAGAGAATGCTTGGTCTTTGATCAATTGTGGTAGGAATAGAAGAGAAAACAACAACAGTGTTTAGAAAAGGGAAGGGTTGTAATCCTCTCCTTTGGGAAAGGTGACTAAGCTTGTTGTGGGAAGGAGGGGTTTAGACTGGGAAGCCCAGGAAAAACCAACTGCTTTTAACATGCAGTACTTTTTGGCAGTGGTGACAGTAGACTGCTCTGCAGACAAAATAATCAAATTGGATCGTCTCTCCTGCGACAGGACTAGATCAGATAGGTGACAACAAATAGGACTTCTCTTTAGGGGGAAAACTCCTTGGTGTTTCAATAAGCAAGGAACCCAGGACTAGAAGACATGGGTTCAAACCTAGTTCTGATTTAGGAGCCTTGTGACCTTGAAATGGAAGCATGTATGCTCTGAGCCTCAGTGTGGTCCTCTGAACAATGATAATAACTTCCCTACCTCACATGATCTAATGAGATGAGGTATGTGAGAACACAAGGACATAAATGACTTCATAAATTCTAATTGTCAATATGCTTACGATGGGTATCTATATGGAATGCTAATACATTTCTAGTTCTAGCTCTAAAACACAAGACTTGGATGTTGGATTCCAGATCAGTATCTAAATTTACAAGCTGAAGGCCAAACTTTATTGTATAATATACTTTTTTCATCCTATTTAAAATTTTACAAAATTGCATCAAATAACTGCATATTTCATAGCTTGTGAAAATAGAGTTTAATGACAAAACTAGAGGGTTTTTTTTCCTACTCATTATTACAACAAATAAATTAGAACTTGCTAATGACCTCTGGATTCTGTATGGAGAAGGACCAAAGATCAACTTTGTTGTATGATTAAAGCTCAATCATACATTGAAGATGGCAAAAACTGGCTTTCCTTTCTCAGAGAAATCATGTTCAACATCTGAGAATGAGTCACAGACAGATGCCTTGATGAAAACTTGGAGCTATTCACTCATTATTCAAAGATCTACTAATTCTTCCCTATGTAACAGACCCTAGAAATTTCCTTGATTGTTAAATAGTTGGTTTCATTGATGGTCACGAATAGATTTTACAATTAATTTTCCTTTCCCTTAGGAATTGTGGGGCCCCCAATCTATGTGGAATCTGAACTACTTAGTTTTACCAAATTTAGTCTATAAAATAGTACTACAAATCAAAGTTCTGTACCTTTAGATCCCATATCTTGATCTGTTACCAGCAATAATAATGATGATAATGATAAATAGCAACTATAGCTTTTAGAAACATATGAATTCTTCAAAATATGTGGAATCATGCTGTATAAATTATGAAATTCAGTCTATGATTCTATTTGTACTGAGATTGTTCATATCTTCTATGAAGATAGGAAAAAAGACAAGCTACGAGTGCTCTGGTAAATGTAGTTGATTGCACTACACCTGTCAGGACTTCTCTCCCAGCAGGTGTTCTGCATGATCAGTTGCATGCACAGGATAGATGTGTCAGACACTGAGGAAATAGGGCCTGCCAGAAACTCCTCGAGGTACTAAGAATGCAGCAAAAAACCGTCGAAACGGTTCTGATGCTTATGGAAATGATATTTTGAAGGATATAGTAGACAGACAATAAACTAATTCCAACAACTTGTTCAGATTTCAATTATTTAGGAAAACCAGCCAGTTTTGCAGGGGGGACAGTTATTACGTGAACACTAATGATATGCAAACATCTTTTTTTCCCCCTGCCTGGAAATTTCTCAGTGGCTATATAATTTTGAAAGCCTTTGTCTATTTATCTTTTCTTTTATTCTCTGCTTTCTTGGTTTCTTTCCCACTACATTTCCCTCTTATATTCTCCAGAACATCTAGAAGATATTAGCTATTTCTGAAGTAGGAACTTCAGAGAGAAAGAACTTGCTCAAGTCAACACAAACACATCCATGTTCCCATATCTTAGCTGGTGCTCTAATGTCAGGTGGGTGGCAAACCTAACAGGGTGGCCAGAGATCTGTGTGATGCAAAGTAGAAGAGAAATCTTTCCTCCCACATGGGGAAGTTTCAGTGCTCCATAGTCCTGTGGCCTGGTGTGCACCCACTAATGCCTTGGTAAGGGATAGCTAATAAATGAGTCAGCATGGAATGAACAGAACTCCAATAATAAAAATGAAATGAAACAACAACAAAAAACACAGTAAAATCAGTGAATACACTTAAAGGAAAGAAGTAACACAATTGTTGAATTATAGGAACACTTTGACACTGATAACTCTGCGCTTTAACTGTAGAATATTTTCTGAGATACCTCTGTGCAATACTGGTGAATACAGAAAATCAGACTGGCTCCATTGTTGAAGTGGTGATGGTCTAGGAGAAATCAGTGCTTCCTTTGCTTTGTGGTCTTGGTAAACACTCAAGAGGCAGACTGAAAAAAAAAAAGTCAACAGCAGATGGCTCCTAGCAGAGATGTTCCTAATCATTGAATTGTCTCAAGGAGAAACACTTTTGAAGGGGACTGTTACTGAGATTCCGACACCCCATCTGTTCTCGGAGTCTTATGTATATGACACAAGCTTCATGACTTCAGTTATAATGGCTAGAATCTAGAAATCTATAGTCCAGCTCAGCATCTTGGTTCTATCACAATCAAGTTTATGGCTGTGCCTTGCAAAGTACATACACACACACACACACACAGAGAGTATATATGTGTAAGGTGTGTGCTTTCTACATTACATATGGGAGAGGGGAATAAATGAAGCAGCTTGTATGCATGACAATAAGAAATGCTGGGTTATGGGTAATAGTTGTAGTCTTATTATTCCCGCAACAAGATCATTTCTTAATATAAGAAAATCCTGAGTCAGGCAGATCTGTAGCAGCAAACATTAATTGCTTTTTAGCAGTTTACTCTGCTGCTTTAGGATACTTCTGTCTAAAAGAGACCCAGAAACTTTAAGGATGAGTAATAGCATATATTTGTTTCAAACTTTAGGAATGCCTATTTATATTTGGTCCCCAAATTAAAAATATCACTCAAGAAGCACTCAAAATATGCAATAAGAACTAAAACTCTCTAATTTAACATCATCCTGTGGTATAATATCACATATCTGCATGAGATGGTGTAGTTGACCCACTAGAGCTTGGCCAAAAATATGCTGAGCAAATGGCCCAGATTCTTGCCCAGTTTTAGGGGACGGTGGCTCAAGTGTAACTATAGTAGTGTCCTCAGTAACATGAGGAACTGCGACCTTTTTAATGAATTCACCTTGGCTGTAATAACGAAAATAAATCTGAGCTTCACTAATTATTTACTCTGCCGGTGCTATGCTAAAGATTTACATGCATTTTTAAATTTAATCCCAACAATAACCCCATAAGATGGCTTTTGTTTTTATCCACATGTTTAGATGAGGAAATTGAGAATGAAATGAAGCATCTTACTCTTAGTTACACAGCTGCCAAGCGGCGTAAGATAACTCCTGAACAAATGCCCTAAGCATTGCCGAACTGCTCTATCAGTTGACATATTGATCATCTCAAAGGCTGGTCAATTTAATCACATGTATTTAACCCCATTCTTCTTAAAATGTTAGACATTAGTTTTTAAAAAGGAACTTTGAATCAGAGTTATGCCCTATCGCTAACGTACATCCACTTTCCTACAGTTCATGTGACTGTAGAGAAACAGATGGCATAGCTTTTTTGTGTAATATATATATATTTTTGTACTTTCGCAATGAATGACTTAATTGTGTTTTCATTCAAGAAAACTTTACTGGTCCCTTTTCTGTGTATGGAAATATAAGATAAAAAGATGAACTAGACACAGATCAGCTCTGCAGAATCTTTCAATCCAATAATGGAGCTAACATAAACACAAAACAATGTAAAAAGCAGGTGTAAAAGAGAAGTACCAATAAAATGCCATAGGGTTTTAGAAGAGATTTTTCATAGGAGGGATTTAGAGATCAGCTGATGAGGAAAGAAGGCATTTGAATTAAGATTAATAGTGGATCAGATTTAGGGAAACAGCAACTGGGAGTTCCTTTCTATGCAACAGTAACATAGGCAAAAATATAGAGGCTGAAAGATATGACTCTTTCATGGGTTTATCAATGTTAACAATAGTCATCACTCATGAGTACTTCTGTGATATAGACCATGGTATTCACTATATATAGTCATTGCTCTTAAACCACACAATAACCTTGTAAGATAGATATTAAGGATGTGGAATTTAGAGTTTAGGTTGCTTAAGAGACTTCTCCATGGTAGTAGTATTCAGCATTAGTCTGGATTCCAATCCAACTCTGATTGGCTTGTTATATTACACCGTTTTCCACAAATTACAGAAAAGTAATTTCACTATTGTGGCTAGCAGAGTTGAAGGGGAATAATGAAATAAATTTTTGAAAAGGTATATTAGGTCCAGGAAATAATAGCAAGTATTTATATGCCAAGAATTGCTGGGAGCTCCTTCCTCATTTAACAACTCTAAGAAGTAGACCTTATGGCTATTATGACAATCCCATTTCCAGATGAGAATTCTGAAGAATGGAGAGAGTAAATAAATTTTCCACAGTTTCAGAGCTAGGATTTAAACCCAGGACTTTAGAATCAACGTTTTGGCTCTTAACTACTAGGATTAGCTGCCTCTTCAATGATAGAAGATAGAAAATGTTGAAAGCCTGAGTAAGGAATATGGATTCCCTTTCAAAATAATAGGAAGCCCGTAAAGACTTCTGACCAGAAAGGTAACAAAATCAAAGTTCAGGGGCGCCTGGGTGGCTCAGTCATTAAGCATCTGCCTTCGGCTCAGGTCATGATCTCAGGGTCCTGGGGTCGAGCCCCACATTGGGCTCCCTGCTCGGCGGGAAGCCTGCTTCTCCCTCTCCCCTCCCCCTGCTTGTGTCTCTCTCTGTCAGATAAATAAATAAAATCTTTAAAAAAAAAATCAAAGTTCATGCTTCAGATAAGTTAATCTATTATCACTCTCTCTATATAAAGTGATCGAATATTGAATTAGAATGGAGTTTTTGCATGAAAAGGAATTAACTTGAGGGACTATTTTATAAATACACACACACATATATATAAATAAAATAATTTTTACATAATACATGTATATTTATGTATAAATCATATAAAATAGATATAAATATGTATTATATATGACCTATATCATATGTATGTATCTTTGTATCTATCTAGAAAGAGACTTTGCCCAAATAGGATCCAGGGAAATACCATATCCACTATCATTGCTATGTTTCCACATTGCTGTATTAGCCACCTAGCAAAAACTAGATACCACAATTAAGTCAGAATAATATAAAAACCTAGAATTCACTGTGAGGCAAAATCATATTCAGTAACAATATAACAAATACATGTTATTTAATTTAAGAGGACATGAAGCATATTAGAAATAAGACCAGAATTTCCAGTGACCCAGAGACTGAGAATTCTTTTTTTTTAAAGATTTTATTTATTTATTTGATGGAGATAGAGACAGCAAGAGAGGGAACACAAGCAGGGGGGAGTGGGAAAGGGAGAAGCAGGCTTCCCGCTGAGCGGGGAGCCTAGTGCAGGGCTGGATCCCAGGACCTTGGGATCATGACCTGAGCTGAAGGCAGATGCTTAATGACTGAGCCACCCAGGCACCCCTGAGAATTCTTAATAGATGATGCAACTACCCAGAAGGCCACACAAACCATGAAATGATACCTGGGGACCAAAGAAGAAAAGCCCTTCTACTTCATGGGAGAGATTGACACCACTCAAAAGATTAAGGTCACTGCTGTTACTTGCTAGATGACTTTTCACCTATTTCACATTAACACAATGAAGATTTAAATTTATAACACTACAATTTTACAATCCCTGTAAACTCAAGGAATACATATTGGTATAAAAAATAAAACTGGCAAAATATCTTAGAAGAAAATGCAATAAAGAATATACTCATTAATCAGTTCTGCTCCACAAATGAAATTAACTAGAATGAAACAATCACCCATCAAAAACTCTTAAAAGAGGAGGAGGAGCAAGATGGCAGAGGAGTAGGAGACCTAAATTTTTGTCTGGTTCCAGGAATTCAGCTAGATAGGTATCAAACCATTCTAAACACCTACAAACTCAACAGGAGATCAAAGAAAAGAATAGCAGCAACTCCATGAACAGAAAAGCGACCACTTTCTGGAAGGTAGGATGTGTGGAGAAATGAATCTGAGGTGATATATGCGGAGATAGACCATAGGGGGAGGGAGCCTCCTCAGCCAGCTACTGGCAAGTGATAGAGCAGAGAAGCACAAAATTGGAGCTTTTAGAAGTCTGTTTTGCTGAGGGACAATGTTCCAGTGGGTAAGCAGGGGGTGGAACACTCACTGGGACAGTGTGGTCTCAGGACCCTCAGGGTCACAGAAGGACCAGGGGTGCCTGAGTGTGGCAGAGCTCCCGGATATTGGAGTGGGGAAACCGGCTGCAAAGGCAGAGCAGAGGAGTGGGCTCTCAGCTCGGGACTGCAGCAAACTGTGATCCACAGCACAGTCGGGCCACTACTCTTCCAGCTGACCCCAACAAGCGACAGATCTGGGGAGACTCCCCTTCCTCCCCTGGGAGGAGTGGTGCAGGAGTGCACCACAGGGATCTGCTGGGTTTGGAGACTCCACACGGGGTCATGTGCCAGAGATAGAAATGCTCGGTCAGAGGCCGGGTGAGCACCGAGTGCAGCCGGAGACCAGGGAGACAAGAGTGATTGACTGCTTTTCTCTGGGGGCTCACTGAGGAGTGGGGCCCCGAGTTCTCGGCTCCTCTGGGGTGGAGATTGGGAGGCTGCCATTTCATTCTCATCCTCCAAAGCTGTATGGAAAGCTTTCAGGGAACAAAAGCTCCCGAGAGCACACCTGAGCAGAGATTACTTAGACTGGCCCTTGGCAAGGGTGGTGCAATTCTGCCTCCAGCAAAGATATTTGGGAACCTCGGCAACAGGCCCCTCCCCCAAAAGATCAGCAAGAACAGCCCGTCAAGACCAAGTTTACCGATCAATGAGAATGGCAGAACTCCAGTGCTAGGGGAATACAGCACATAGAATTCATGGCTTTCCCCCCCATGATTCTTTAGTCTTTCAGGGTTAATTTTTTAAATTTTCTTTATTTTTTCTTTTTCTATTTTTTTTTGAATTTTTATTTTTCCCCTTTTCAACCTACATCTTATCAATCCCTTTTTAAAAAAAATCTTCTATTTTTCATTTTTAGAGTCATATTCTATCCCTTCATTGCAGTTAACCTTATTTTTTATATATATATAAGTTTCTCTCTCCTTAAAATTTTGGGATACAGTTTCTTCTAACAGACCAGAATATACCCTAAATCTCTAGTGTATGGCTTTGTTCTAGTCTCCTGCCTGATCACATTCTCTCCCTTTTTTTAAAAAATTTTTCTTCTTTATTTTTTCAACCAACTTCTTATCATTTCCTTTTATAAAATCTTTTATAATTTTCATCTTTACAGTCATATTCAATCCCTTCATCGTATTTACCCTTATTTTTGTACATATATAAGTTTTTCTTTCTTTAAAATTTTGCAAGGCACTTTCTTCTAATAGACCAAAATACTCCCAAAATCTAGTGTGTGGCTCTGATCTATTCACCAGCCTGATCATATTCTTCTTTTTTTCTTTCCCTTTCTCTTCCCCCGGTTTCAGGTCTCCTCTGATTTGTTTAGTGTATATTCTTCTGGGGTCGTTGTTACCTTTTTAGCATTTTGTTCTCTCATTCCTCTATTCTCCTCTGGACAAAATGACAAGACAGAAAAACTCACCTTAAGAAAGAGAACAAGAGGCAGTACCGACTGCCAGGGACCTAATCAATATGGACATTAGTAAGATGTCGGAACTAGAGCTCAGAATGACAATTATAAAGATACTAGGTGGGCTTGAAAAAAGCATAAAAGATACTATAGAATCCCTTTCTGGAGAAATAAAAGAACCAAAATCTAACCAAGTCGAAGTCAAAATGGCTATTGAGATGCAATCAAAAATTATATCAGAGAACTTCCCCAACTTGGGGAGGAAACAGGCATCAAAATCCAGGAGGCACATAGAAACCCCCTCAAAATCAATAAAAATAGGTCAACACCCTGACATCTAATAGTAAAACTCACAAGTTTCAGAGACAAAGAGAAAAATCCTGAAAGCAGCTCAGGACAAGAGGTCTGTAAACTACAATGGTAGAAACATTAGATTGGCAGCAGACCTAACCACAGAAACCAGGCAGGCGGGAAAGGATTGGCATGATATATTCAGAGCACTAAATGAGAAAAATATGCAGCCAAGAATACCATGTCCAGCTAGGCTATCATTGAAAATAGGAGAAATAAAAAGCTTCCAGGACAAAAACTAAAAGAATTTGCAAACACGAACCCAGCCCTACAAGAAATATTGAAAGGGATCCTCTAAGCAAAGAGAGAGCCTAAAAGTAACATAGACCAGAAAGGAATAGAGACAATATACAGTAACAGTCACCTTACAGGCAATACAATGGCACTAAATTCATATCTTTCAATAGTTACCCTGAATGTAAATGGGCTAAATACCCCAATCAAAAGACACAGGGTATCAGATTGGATAAAAAACAAGACCCATCAATATGCTGCCTGCAAGAGACTCATTTTAGACCCACAGACACCCCCAGATTGAAAGTGAAGCGGTGGAAAACCATTTACCATGCTAATGGACATCAAAAGAAAGCTGAGGTGGCAATCCTTATATCAGACAAATTAGATTTTAAACCAAAGACTATAATAAGAGATGAGGAAGGACACTATATCCTACTTAAAGGATCTATCCAACAAGAAGATGTAACAACTGTAAATATCTATGCCCCTAACATGGGAGCAGCCCATTATATAATATATAATTTGTTATATAATAACAAAATCAAAGAAACACATCAACAAAAATACAATAATAGTAGGGGACTTTAACACCCCCCTCACTGAAATGGACAGATCATCTAAGCAAAAGATCAACAAAGAAATAAAGGGTTTAAATGACACACTAGGCCAAACGGACTTCACAGACATATTCAGAACATTCCACCCCAAAGCAACGGAATACACATTCTTCTCTAGTGCCCATGGAACATTCTCCAGAATAGATCACATCCTAGGTCATAAATCAGGTCTCAACTGGTACCAAAAGATTGGGATCATTCCCTGCCTATTTTCAGCCCACAATGCTTTGAAACTAGAACTCAATCACAAGAGGAAAGTCGGAAAGAACTCAAATACATGGAGGCTAAAGAGCATCCTACTGAAGAATGAATGGGTCAACCAGGAAATTAAAGAAGAATTAAAAAAATACATGGAAACCAATGAAAATGAAAACACAACTATCCAAAATCTTTGGGATGCAGCAAAGGCAGTCCTAAGAGGAAAGTATATAGCAATACAAGCCTTTCTCAAGGAACAAGAAAGGTCTCAAATATACAACCTAACCCTACACCTAAAGGAGCTGGAGAAAGAACAGCAAATAAAGCCTAAACCCAGCAGGAGAAGAGAAATAATAAAGATCAGAGCAGAAATCAATGAAATAGAAACCAAAAGAACAGTAGAACAGATCAATGAAACTAGGAGCTGGTTCTTTGAAAGAATTAATAAGATTGATAAACCCCTGGCCAGACTTATCAAAAAGAAAAGAGAAATGACCCAAATAAATAAAATCATGACTGAAAGAGGAGAGATCACAACCAGCACCAAAGAAATACAAAAAATTATAAGAACACATTATGAGCATCTATATGCCAGCAAATTAGACAATCTGGAAGTAATGGATACATTCCTAGAGACATATAAACTACCAAAACCGAACCACGAAGAAATAGAAAACCTGAACAGACCCATACCACTAAGGAAATTGAAGCAGTAATCAAAAATCTCCCAACAAACAAGAGCCCAGGACCAGATGGCTTCCCAGGGGAATTTTACCAAACATTTAAAGAAGAATTAACACCTATTCTGAATCTGTCCAAAAAACAGAAATGGAAGGAAAACTTCCAAACCCATTTTATGAGGCCAGCATTACCTTGATCCCCAAATCAGACAAAAACCCCATCAAAAAGAAGAATTACAGACCAATATCCCTGATGAACATGGATGCAAAAATTCTCACCAAAATACTAGCCAATAGGATCCAACAGTACATTAAAAGGATTATTCACCACGACCAAGTGGGATTTATTTCTGGGCTGCAAGGTTGGTTCAACATCCACAAAGCAATCAATGTGATACAATACATTAATCAAAGAAAGAGCAAGAACCATATGATCCTCCCAATAGATGCAGAAAAAACATTGGACAATGTACAGCATCCTTTCTTGATTAAAACCCTTCACAGTGTAGGGATAGAGGGTACATACCTCAATATCGTAAAAGCCATCTATGAAAAACCCACAGCCAATATCATTTTCAATGGGGAAAAACTGAGAGCTTTCCCCCTAAGGTCAGGAACACGGCAGGGATGTTCACTATCACTACTGCTATTCAACATAGTACTAGAAGTCCTAGCCACAGCAATCAGACAACAAAAAGAAATAAAAGGCATCCGAATCAGCAAAGAAGTCAAACTCTCACTCTCTGTAGATGATATGATGCTTTATGTGGAAAACCCAGAAGACTCCACCCCAAAACTGCTAGAACTCATACAGGAATTCAGTGAAGTGGCAGGATATAAAATCAATCCACAGAAATCAGTGGCATTTGTATACACCAACAACAAGACAGAAGAAAGAGAAATTAAGGAGTCAATCCCACTTACAACTGCACCCAAAACCATAAGATACCTAGGAATAAATCTAACCAAAGAGGCAAAGAATCTGTACTCAGAAAACTATAGAATATTCATGAAAGAAATTGAGGAAGACACAAAGAAATGGAAAAACGTTCCATGCTAATGGATTGGAAGAACAAATATTGTGAAAATGTCTATGCTACTGAGAGTAATCTCCACATTTAATGCAATCCCTATCAAAATACCATCAACTTCTTTCAAAGAAAAGGAACAAATAATCCTAAAATTTGTATGGAACCAGAAAAGACCCCAAATAGCCAGAGGAATGTTGAAAAAGAAAAGCAAAACTGGTGGCATCACAATTCCAGACTTCAAGCTCTATTACAAAGCTGTCATCATCAAGACAGTATGTTACTGGCCCAGAAACAGACGCATAGATCAATGGAACAGAATAGAGACCCCAAAAATGGACCCTCAACTCTATGGTCAACTAATCTTTGACAAAGCAGGAAAGAATGTCCAATGGAAAAAAGACAGTCTCTTCAACAAACGGTGTTGGGAAAATTGGACAGCCACATGCAGAAGAATGAAACTGGACCATTTCCTCACACCACACACAAAAATAGACTCCAAATGGATGAAAGACCTAAATGTGAGGCAGGAATCCATCAAAATCCTAGTGGAGAACACAGGCAGCAATCTCTTTGACCTCAGCTGTAACAACTTCTTCCTAGACACATCACCAAAGGTAAGGGAAGCAAGGGCAAAAATGAACTATTGGACTTCATCAAGATAAAAAACTTTTGCACAGCAAAAGAAAAAGTCAACAAAACCAAGAGACAACCAACAGAATGGGAGAAGATATTTGCAAATGACATATCAGATAAAGGGCTAGTATCCAAAATCTATAAAGAACTTATCAAACTCAACACCCAAAGAACAAATAATCCAATCAAGAAATGGGCAGAAGACATGAACAGGTATTTCTGTAAAGAAGACATCCAAATGGCCAACAGACACATGAAAAAGTGTTCAACATCACTCGGCATCAGGGAAATTGAAATCAAAACCTCAATGAGATACCACCTCACACCAGTCAGAATGGCTAAAATTACCAAGTCAGGAAATGACAGATGTTGGCGAGGATGCACAGAAAGGGGAACCCTCCTACACTGTTGGTGGGAATGCAAGCTGGTGCAGCCACCCTGGAAAACAGTATGGAGGTTCCTCAAAAAGTTGAAAATAAAGCTACCATATGACCTAGCAATTGCACTACTGGGTATTTACCCCAAAGATAAAAAAGTAGTGATCCGAAGGGGCATGTGCACCCCAATGTTTATAGCAGCAATGTCCACAACAGCCAAAGTATAGAAAGAGCCAAGATGTCCATCGACAGATGAATGGATAAAGAAGAAGTGGTATATATATACAATGGAATATCATGCAGCCATCAAAAAACCCAAAATCTTGCCATTTGCAACAATTCGGATGGAACTAGATGGTATTATGCTAAGCGAAATAAGTCAATCAGAGAAAGACAAGTATCATATGATCTCACTGATATGAGGAATATGAGAAACAGGACAGAGGATCATAGGGGGAAGGGAGGAAAAATGAAACAAGATGAAACCAGAGAGGGAGACAAACTATAATAGACTCTTTTTTTTTTTTTAATTTACTCCCATCCTTTAATGGTTTCCAAGATGAAGGATTAAGAAATCTGAGTCCATTTATTCAGACTTGTTTTTTACAATAGGCAAAAGATCGGTTACTAAAAATTAAAAGGGGAGAGAAAAGGGCTTGTCTTCTAGATTTGTTTTCCCCACAAAGAAAAATCATGTGCTGTGGAAAAAGTCCTGAAGTGAGTGAGAAAGTGTGTCTTGCACACCAAGTGTTGCCCCTGCATGGCACAGGCTGTGTGATGTGGGATCAGTTCTTTCTCTCAATCTCAGATTCCCCACCGATGTGACACAGAAGATTGCTCCAGCTCGGACACTGAATCTGGGATATTTCTGGCTTCTCCCTAAGAACAAAAAAAAGAAGACACAGGGACACCTGGGTGGCTCAGTTGGTTAAGCATCTGCCTTCCACTTGTTCATGATCTCAGGGTCCTGGGATGGAGTCCCACATCAGGCCCCTGCTCAGTGGGGAGTCTGCCTCTCCCTCTCCCTCTCCCTCTGCTGCTCCCTCTGCTTGTGCTCTCTCTCTCTCTGACAAATAAATAAATCTTTGGGGGCCGCCAGTGTAGGTGAAAGTAAAGGTGGAGTCTGAGTATCTGAAATCTGCAAACAGGCAGTCCTTCTCAGCTCTGGACTTCTGGATCACGACGTCAATATCCTTCTGAATTCGCTCTTGCCTTGAACACATCCCCATTAAATAAATCCCAATTCTTCCCTCCTAGGTATTTCCATCCATAAAAATTTGGCAGAATCAAGGAGCACATGCCAGGGTCTCCCTAGAAGATGGATATCTGTTTGGCTTGTTTTAAAAAGCTGCTCCTTTGCCAGTCAAGGGAAAGCTCCAACGATCCTGCTGTCTTGTTTAGAAGTGAGGTAGAGCCTCGACTCTTAATCTCAGGAAACAAACTGAGGGTTGCTGGAGTGGTGGGGGGGGTGGAGGGATGGGGTGGCTGGGTGATGGACATTGGGGAGAGTATGTGCTATGGTGAGCACTGTGAATTGTGTAAGACTGATGAATCACCAACCTGTACCTCTGAAACAAATAATACATTATATGTTAAAAAAAAAAAAAAAAAAAAGAAGATAGTAGGAAGGGAAAAATGAAGGGGGGAAATCAGTGGGGGAGACAAACCATGAGAGACTATGGACTCTGAGAAACAAACTGAGGGTTCTAGAGGGGAGGGGTGTAAGGGGATGGGTTAGCCCAGTGATGGGTATTAAGGAGGGCACATATTGCATGGAGCACTGGGTGTTATATGCAAACAATGAATCATGGAAGACTACATCAAAAACTAATAATGTAATGTACGGAGAATAACATAATAAAATAAAATTAAAAAAAAAAAAACAATAGAATAGCTCAGTGAAACCAGGAGCTGGTTCTTTGAAAATGATATAGAAATAAAAACAAACAAACAAACAAAAAACTCTTAAAAATTCTGATGCATTTATCTTGGGCTTATGAATATGATACAGAAATAACCCAGAGAACAGAATGCTAAGTACTAAGAATGACCACAAAAGATGCTGGGCTTCATGCTGATAAATTCTGAGTATTTTATTCCCTCTAATTACTTTCTTTCCATGAAATAACTGCACTCTAATTCACCATTCAACATGCAGATCAGAAGTGAAGAAAAAAGTAGACTCTGCATGCCCTATGTTCTACTAACCCAGTTGAAAATAATCTTGTTCAAATTTCTAAACAGACAAAAATAAATGAATTGAAAAATGGCAAGAGAAAGAAAGAGCAAAGGTGGGACTGAATTATGCAAACCAGAATGCAGTTATATACAAAGCACAAACCATGAAGTCTATGTTTGTGTTAAGGATAGTTACCAAATTTAATTACAAGTTTTTCAACAGTCAGTGTGAAGAGAGAAATACTACCAGCTAGCTATCCAATGCATGGCGACCAAAAGATAAAAACTATCCTATTGCTTCAGAGAAGTATAACCATCACTTATACAATGTCCAGAGAAATTTCTCATAGGAATCATCATACAAAAGGTATTGGATAGACTAACATAAAAACCTTAACATCATCTTTATAAGTGGAGTATATATTACAAAATCTCCTTTTCACATGTCAAGTCAAGGAATGTAGAAATCATATTAAGTAAGGCCTTTTATTGGCCAGCCTCAAAGATATTTAGTATACTAGAAGCCACTTAAAACATTTACCAAGAAAGCAAATATAAGGTTATTGTGAAACACGTAACCTTTAAAACCCTGAAATCTCACAGCTGAGACAGATGTCACAGCTCTGTGATGACTGTAGCAAGGCCAACACAGGGCACTTGATTTTTTTTATGAAAATACAATTTCTTAACAATGACAATCACTGTTGGTGAAAATGCTTTTTTTTAGTCCTCTTCAGCAGTGACAGACCATAGTGTGTCAAATTTAGACACTCAAAAGAAATTTTTAACAGAGCAGGGTTTACTACTTTATTGCCATATAGTAAAATGAAATAAAGGAGCAGACTGTCTAGTATTTTAATCATACAGTCTGCTTGGTTCCAAGTACTCTTGTTGCTTATTAGTTGTCCTCCTTCCCTCTTTTTTTTTCCTCCCTCCCTCTCTCCTTCTTTCCTTCCTTCCTTCCTTCCTTCCTGCCTTCCTGCCTTCCTCCCTCTCTTCCTTCCTTCTTTCCCTCCTCCCTTGTCACATCATTCAACTAACATGATTTGAATGTTTAGCTTGTTTCAAGTAAGTCTTGAGAAAAGTAACCAATTAAAATAACATGTGTTATAAGCTGAAAAAAATTACATTTTGTAAAAGGAAGGAAAGTGGGATTTTCTAGCTTTTTCTGGGGTCATCAAGGAAGACATGACAGATGCATCTTCAAAGATAAATAATGGCTCACCAGAATAATCAGATGGAAGAAGAAACAGGATGTGATAACTCAAGAGGTTTGAAAGAGCACATGATGTACTGGGAACTGCAAGTATTTCAGTGTCTGGAGAACAAGAGGCATATGGGTGATTAAAAATGATGAAACATCATATACATATTACTGACCTTCAAATTTAGTTTGTTAATAATGGAGGGTGATTAAAACGCTTAAAGCAGAGTATTGACATAATTATATTTATGTTTTTGATGGTGGGAAAGTGTAGAGCAATTAGAGGGATCAAATCTGGAGGGAGAAAATTCAGATAATAAGCAAATATAGAAATGGTGTGTGATGGAATGGAAGGAGCTTGGGCGTTAAAGCAGATGCTTAATTATAAATCCAGCAGATAAAAATAATAACTAAGGTTGCTATGGCACTTCAGAAATTATGAAATATTTTACATATATTATCTTATTTAATTAAATTATTCAACTATATTTAAGAGGTTCTCAACATCTATGGAGTGTGTTACGATCTAGCTATTACCTTCAATATACTGTAAAATCTATGTTCCAGCCAGGAACATAAAACAGGAAAAAATTCTTCCAGAGGAAGAATTTTCTAATAATTCAACCAGGAAAGGTATTAGCTTTGTTCCCTTGGGCAAGAATAAAAATATCAATCTGATGAATAAAAATTAATGTATTGATTTCCTTTTAATATAGAGTATAAATATGTGAGAAATAACAAATGTACAGTTTAGCCTTTTTATAAGATACTTGAAGATCTTTGTATCTTCCCTAGAACTTTAATTAACTCTTGAAAGTGAGTACATCCTTAAAAACCTGGTATATAAGTATAGGAGTTATACAAGGGAAAATAAGTTATACCAAAATTTTCCTTAGTGAGCAAAGAAACAAAATCAGGGAGAAATTGTATGCTTCAATTATTTTATGCTGTTTCATGAAAATAATCTGCTAAATCCATCTTTAAAATAGAGACTCACCCACCACTGGACTAAAATGTGTGCTTTCTTGTGATTTTATTTTCATGTAAATTAAGATTTGGCTTTTCATGTGACTTGAATACAATAGGTTTTAGAATATATAATTTGTGGGGAAAAGATTTTAATGATTTGAAGTTAAAATGAGGGTCTCCAATGAAGAACTGATCTATTTATTCAGTGAAGAGTGACTTTGTTGTTAGAGAACAAAAGATCTGGATTTCTGGTTCCAACCAAGATGGAAGAAGGACACTGCAGCCTATTGCCCCTCCTGATTGCAATTTAAGATTCTGAAAAAAAAAAAAAAAAAAAAAAAAAGTTCTGAGAATTTGGAAAAGTGAGTAATAGCAGGCAGATTAGGGCAGGAAGGCAAAACTTGAAGAATAATCCATATAGCAGCAAACAGTTTACTGTTTTTATATTCTTCCACTTTTTTTTTTTTTTTTTTTATCCCCTTGCTTTGATTCAAGAGAGGTCAAGCTGAGGAATTGTTTAGCAGGTGCACACAACAAACTCCAAGAGAAATTTTCTTTCTGGCCAAAGGTCTGGGGGATAAAGGACTGCTGTGAACTAGAGAATGTGGGGGGGGGTGGAATTCTTGTTTTTTTCTCTATTTTCTTTTGCAGCCCTGCTCTGAGGTCAACCTCACTTGTGGAACAATAATGCTGTGTTGCTGTGGTAAAGATGTGGGCAAAGCCCTGAAGAAAACCCCTCTATAGAGAGAAACTTGGAAAACTGATCCCTGTTGTGCAGAACATGAGGGAACCCACATTAATTATTTTCTTTTTCACTCATTGTTGCACTCCAAAGTCTGACTCATTTGTACACAATTGCCTTACAAAGTGGGAGGGCTGAGAAAAACCTATATTTCTGGCCATTGAAACTAGCAAAGAGGCCTCTCTTAGGAGCCAGAAAGTGGGGTGGAGATTGTGTATGAACTGATACAAGTCCTGGGTTCACTTCCAGGCTGTGTATGTATGGAACACACCCAAGGAATCACAATACAAAATTTGGAAATGAACTAAAATGTAAATTGCTGTCCAACAAGAATTGAGTTACAAGGCAAGATCCAAATAGCATAGTAAAGGTTTTGAAAACTAATCTGACACTGGAAGCGCTGCCCTTAGAAAGTGCAACAGAATTGGCGATCTATATATCACTGGATTGATTGCCTGCTAAACAAACAGATGATCTATGTTCTACAGATGTTTCAATGGGACCCAAAGTCCCATTAGTATATTATTCAAAATGTCTAGGATAAAGTTTCTCAATACACACAAAATTATGAAAATATGATCAGTCCTCAAGAGAAAAGTCAATCAAAATACACTACCCTCAAAATAAGCAGATGTTCAAATGATTAAACACTTTAAAGCAGTTATTATTACTATAATCCAGGATATAGAAAACTACAAAAAGAACCCAATGGGAATTTTAGAATTGAAAATATCTGAAATAAAAGTTTACTAGCTAGGTTCAATGGCAGAATAGAGATGAATGAGGAAAAAGTCAGTGACCTTGAAGATGGATCAATAGAATTTATCAAATTTGAAGACCAGAAAGAAAAAAAATAATAATGAAAAGAGCTTCAGGGACCTGTGAGAAATAATAAAATGTTTAACATTTGTGTCATTTGATTCTCTGAAGGATAAGATAAAGAAGTGGATGCAGAAAATATATTTGAAAAAAACAATAGCTAGAGGTACCCTGAATTTGGTAAAAAAAAAAAAAATACACTTACAGATTCAAGAAGTTTAGTGAATATAAAATAGGATAAACTCAAATAAAACCACATCCATATACATGATAATCAAACTTCTGAAAACTAAAATGAAAAAAAAATCTTAAAACCAGCCAGAGGAAAATGACACATTATGTATCAGGGAACAACATATAGAATTGATGGATATTTTTCATCAGAAGCCATGAAGATCAAAATACAGTAAAAAAATATAGTTAGAGTACTGGAAAACATAATTTTCAATCTGTATCCTATATTCATTGAAAATATCCTTCAGAAATAAAAGAGAAATAAACTTATTCTTAGATTAAGGAAAACTAAGCAAGTCTGTCATCAGTATACTTTTTTTTTTAATTTTATTTTATTATGTTACGTTACTCACCATACAATACATCATTAGTTTTTGATGTAGTGTTCCATGATTCATTTTTTTCGTATAACACCCAGTGCTCCATCCAGTAGGACCTGCCCTCCTTAATACCCATCACCAGGCTAACCCATCCCCCACCCTGCTCCCCTCTAAAACCCTCAGTTTGTTTCTCAGAATCCATAGTCTCTCATGGTTCATCTCTCCCTCTGATTCTCTAACACCATACACAAAGATAAACTCAAAATGGATGAAAGACCTCAATGTGAGACAGGAATCCATCAAAATCCTAGAGGAGAACATAGGCAATAACCTCTTTGACATCAGCCACAGCAACTTCTTTCAAGATACATCTCCAAAAGCTAGTGAAACAAAAGCAAAAATGAACTATTGGGACTTCATCAAGGTAAAAAGCTTCTGCACAGCAAAGGAAACAGTCAACAAAACAAAGAGGCAACCCACAGAATGGGGGAAGATATTTTCAAATGATACTACAGATAAAGGGCTGGTATCCAAGATCTATAAAGAACTTCTCAAACTCAACACTCAAAAAACAAATAATCAAGTCAAAAAATGGGCAGAAGACATGAACAGACACTTCTCTGAAGAAGACATACAAATGGCTAACAGACACATGAAAAAATGTTCATCATCTTTAGCCATCAGGGAAATTCAAATCAAACCATATTGAGATACCACCTTACACCAATTAGAATGGCAAAAATGGAAAGGGAAAGAAACAACAAATGTTGGAGAGTTTGTGGAGAAAGGGGAGCCCTCTTACACTGTTGGTGGGAATGCAAGTTGGTATAGCCACTTTGGAAAACAGTGTGGAGGTGCCTCAAAAAATTAAAAATAGAGCTACCCTAAGACCCAGCAATCGCACTCCTGGGTATTTACCCCAAAGACACAGATGTAGTGAAAAGAAGGGCCATATGCACCCCAATGTTCATAGCAGCTATGTCCACAATAGCCAAACTGTGGAAGGAGCCGAGATGCCCTTCAACAGATGAACGGATAAAGAAGATGTGGTCCATATATACAATGGAATATTACTCATCCATCAGAAAGGATGAATACCCAACTTTTACATCAACATGGATGGGACTGGAGGAGATTATGCTAAGTGAAATAAGTCAAGCAGGGGAAGTCAATTATCATATGGTTTCACTTATTTGTGGAACATAAGGAATAGCATGGAGGACATTAGGAGAAGAAAGGGAAAAATGAAGGGGGGGAAATCCAAGCACACTTTCCTTAAAAGAAATACTAAAGGAAATTTATATGATGAGGGGAAATATTCCCAGAGGGAACTTGGAACTTTAGAAATAAAGGAAGAGTGACAGGATTGGTAAATATCTGCGTACATGTAATGGGGAATTTTTCTCTCTTAAATTTTTAAACATATCAATTACTGTTAAAAACAAAACTTACAGCATTGTCTACGGTCATTTATAAGAATATAGATGTAACACATATAACAAGTATAACACAAATGAAGGAAGGTAAAGGGAGGAATGACATTGAATAAAATACAGGTATAGAATTTGAATCCCAATAGCTATAGATGTTTAAGAATAAATTGCCATTAGTGCAGTTTTAAATTCAACCAATTATAATGGCTATTAAGGAGGGTACTTGTTGTGATAAGCACTGAGTATTATATATAAGTGATGAATCACTAAATTCTACACTTGAAACCAATTTCACCATATATGTTAACTAACTAGAATATAAATAAAAACTTGAAATTAAAAAAAAGAAAGCCAAAAAATACATAAATAAATTCAACCAATTAAATTCTGCAGAATATCTGCATATCTCTGGGGGGACATGAATTTTGTTTTTGATTAGGCATATACTGGCTGGTTATGTGGACATTTTATTTTTTTGGCTATGAACTAGATGTCTTTATATTTGAAAGCATAGTGACTGTGTAACTGAATGTAATTATTCCTAATCCACAATACTTTAAAAATTTCCTCTGTATGAATAATTATTCCCTCATTGTCATTTCTTGTTTTTATGCCCATGCTATCTCCTTTTATTCCCCCTTTGATAAGTCACTATTGGTTTGTCTCTAATGATTTATTAAATAGCATTTGATTTACTTATTGGTTCTGTTTTCTGTTTGATTTCTGCTTTTAACTTTGTTTCCCTTGTTCTGCTTTCCTTTTTTGTTCTTTTTCTAGAGTTTTGAGTTCAAGTTTAAATGATTATTTTAAATCTTTAATTTTTAATTGATTAAAATATTTGAGGACTAGAACATTTCTTTGATCATTGCTTTGCTATTTCCCACAAATAATGTCTTTTTTTTTTTTTTATCATTTTGGGACTGAAATACTCTAGCTTATATTTTCTCTGTAGTTAAACTTCTTAAAGGAATTTTGTTAATTTAGGAAGAGCCTTTCCAAATATTTTTATTGTTAATTTCTAGTTTTATTGTACTGTGATTAGAGAATGCTGTTATTTCTGCTTCATGAAACTTACAGAGCTTTTCTTTGTCAATTTAATATATAGCCAATTTTCTGAATGCTCCAGGTGCACCTGAAAATAAAAGGTATTCTCTATTTTTAGTGTAACAGTTTGATATATATTCATAAGATCTGCCTTAATTATTATGTTTATGTTTTCCACATTTCATAGTATTATATTCTCTTTTCCTAAATGACCTGTCTTAAACTGAGAGTCATGTATTAACATCTCCCATTTTACATGGATACCTGTCTAGTTCTTGTGCTTCCTGAATTTTTGCTTTATGAAGGTGACTGCTATGTTACTTTATACATATGTATTCATAACAAACATGACTTTATTGCAAATTATCAAGTGTCTGACTCTGCCCTATTTAATAATTTTAGTTCTGAATTCTACTTTTCCTCTACTGGGAACATTTTAAAGGATTGCTACACTGACTTTCTTGTTATTTAACTGGTATACCCTCCTCATCTCTATTTTTAACCCTTCTGAATCACTTTGTTTTAGGTCTGCCTCATATATATAGAATTGAGTTCAGGCTTACTTTGTGAGCCAATCTGAAAATGTTTCTTTGACTAGTGAGTTATACCTGTGTATATTTATTGATATAGTGATGGCTAGATTTAATTCTCATATTAATTTGTTATATTTACTGCATTAAATTATATTTAGTGCTTTTTTCCTCTATATGGTCTTTTATTATTTGATTTTTAAATTTATTTTTTTTATTAATTAGGAACATCTACAATGTTTATTCTACTGTCATTATTTTAAATATGGTTACAATGCACTTATCTTCTTTCTTCCTTACTGTTTGATCTGTTAACTTTATATTGTTAGACTTCTACCTATGCGCAATGATCAAAGTGGTTATTCTATTTTTTCTTCTCTGTTTTTCTCCTGTTGAGTTATACTATTTTTACTCATCAGAACACATAACATTACATACTATTCTTCCACCCATGCTCTATTTTTGTTTTAGCTCTTGTTCTATCTTAATATATTCAAGGCTTACAGTAATTTTTTTGCTTAAATTTTTGCCATCAGTTCCTGTTCAAACAGAACCTATCCATTCATAAAGCACTCAAGAGTACTGTATTCCCTGAATTAACTATTTTTCCATAGTCTTTATTCCTCAAATAGAGTTTGTCTAGATATAAAAGTTTTCCTGTGCTGTTTTCCCGGAGTTTCTTTTGGATGATATTATATTATTTTCTTGCCATGCTGTTAAGTCTGATGCCAATCAACCTGATTTTTCTTTACTTATAACTGAGTTTATCTTTTCATTTCAAGTCTCAGAGGATTATTTGCATTTTTTAAGTCAAACAGTTTTGCTAGGAAAAGTCTTAGAGTTGATTATTATGAATCAATTAACTAAGGCATATGACAAGTCTTTCAATAAGTAGATTCTGGTTTTCTTTTATTTCCAGAAAATTTTCTCAGTGTATAATACTAAGATAGCTGTGTTCCATTGTTTTATTTTAAATTTTTAAAATTTATTTTAAATATTTGCTCACTTCTCTATATATCAATTTCTCCCTGATAATATTGCCTCTTACGTTTTCTTTCTTTTTTTTCCCCTTGGGTTCTTTTTCCTTTTTTTTTTCTTTTAATAAAAGAACTTTAATAGATTTTTTAATTTTAATCATTTTCCTTGGACATTTTATAATTTAGTCTTCATTTCTAAAATAATTTTTTCTTGTCCTTTAATTTCCCTTATGAGTTCACTCTAGTCTTATTTTATTTAAAAATTTTTATTCTGATTTTTTAAATTTTTGATTTAAACTAGTTTTCATATTTTCCAATGCCTGCTTAAGGGTATTTAATTCAGATTAAAGTATGGTATTACAGTTTCATGTACCTTATGATTGTTTTGGGGAAGACAATTTTCAGCAACTTAAATGTTTTGATTTTTTTGTTTGTTTTCTTCTTTTATTAACTTTGAGTGGACATTGTATGTCGTTTCCGGTCAATTTAAAATGTCTTTTATTTTCCTGTACTAGCTATAATAGATGACATACACAGAAGAGAAGTGTTTGGTTGGCTTATCAGGTGCCCTCGTTCATGAGTACACATTTGGTCTGATTATAGCAGTGCAATTTTTTTTTACTTGACAGGGTTTTTTTGTTTGCAGAGTAAAGGCTTGGTGTGTTTTCTGATATTGTGATTTTGGTTTTGTTCCTTAAATTTTACCCCTTTCCCTGTCTAGCTAGTGCTAAGGGATGCTTTCTCTTCCTAACTCACACCTCTTTTTTCCAGGGGCAGTGCATTCTAGAGCAGTGTCTTGTCTAGTTCCACATACTTTTATTCATGTCTTTTCAATTGTCTAGTACCTGGTTCTCTGGTCTACCAAGTGTCAGACATATTCTCAATAGCTAGGCCATTAGGGCAGAGCTCTTTCTTTCTGGGTGACTGATCTGTGTTCCAGCACCTCTGTGGCCACCTCTTCTCTCTTGTTTTCTCTGCAATATTATCCTGACTCTCTTCTCTGATGTTGTTAAGAAATTGGCTCTACTTCCTTCTGATAAACTTTCACATAATTTGACTGTGTGCCATTTTCTGTCTCCTGGTTATTCCAGTGTGAAGATTAAGGTTGGTTTTATTTCTTCCCCTTGTATTTGATGTCTTTTTTTGGAAGATGTATAGAGAATCCACTTAGACAGTTGCTATTATATTATAAAGGTGCTGTTTATGAAGTGATTTTTTAACATCTTTAAAACTCAGTAATTTTCTATTACATAAAACAGTGTTAAAACTATAAATCTGGAGGAAAAGAATGAAGAGTACCAATGGGATCTTTGCATTTCATTCACTTCTTCACTCCTTTACATTTCTTGGAGAAAATATTTTTCATTGGGTGTACTAAGTTTTGTGATGTGTGAACATTACTGCTATACTGAGGTCATGACTTTTTTTTTCTGAGAGATGAAAAACTCCCTTGGTCTCCTTTGTTAAGCCTCAAATCCCTTTGATATATTTGTAGTTAAAGGAATTGCAAAACAGATGACGAATGGGGCAGAGGTCAATGTTAATAGAAAAGTATTTTTCTAAAGCTAATGAAGGGAGGAGGAATAAATGGCATGACTTATTCAGAACTATTGTGGATGGAATTCCATAATTAACTGATAAGAGTGAACATGAATATCTGCCTTGAATTTTGAAAACTTTACCCACAATTTCACTCACCGTTACTATATTTGCTAGTATACGCACTGAGTATGTCAAATCAAGACTAATCTAGATGTCATGATTATAGAAGCAAAGAGGAAACTTCACATGAAAGACCACTACCTGCCTTCAATCCTTATTGGATTTTTTTTAAAGCTTTCATAGTAAGTTTATTTCAAATGCAAATCTAAATTACAGTAACACTGTTATCTCATATCGATCATTTATTTCTGCAAATAAATTATTAAGAGTTTAATAATAAAATTTAAAAAAAGAGCTTAACAGTAAAGAGATGAAAACATCAGATTCCTGGGGGATGGGAAAAGAGAAGCATTAGTAGTTGATAACGTCACTCTAATTCTCATGAAGTTCAAAGAGCTATCAGAACAGATCTTGCATTTAACTTAGAACAAACTACCCAAATGAAAAGTGAAATGTTCAGTTAGTCATCCAGTTATTTTGCCAACATCACAAGTATACAGGCCATGTATGATTATGAAAAAATTATGAGTATTTAATTTTTCTTCTAGATGTTTGACAGTATGTAATGGTAGCCACAAACAATAATCTTTGCCTTAGGAAGCTGGAACATGTTAGTGTTATTAATTAAAGTTTTAGGGGCACCTGGGTGGCTGAGTCAGTTAAGCGTCTGCCTTCAGCTCAGGTCATAATCCCAGGGTCCTGGGATCAAGCCCTGCATTGGGCTCCCAGCTCAGTGGGGCGCCTGCTTCACCCTCTCCTGCTCCCCCTGCTTGTGCTCTCTCTCTCTCTCTTTCTCTCTCTCTGTGTCAAGTAAATAAATAAAATCTTTTTTTTAAGATTTATTTATTTATTTATTTATTAGAGAGAGAGCATGAGAGGGGGGAAGGGCAGAGGGAGAAGAAGACTCCCCGCCGAGCAAGGAGCCCAATGTGGGACTCAATCCCGGGACTCCAGGATCATGACCTGAGCCGAAGGCAGTCACTTAACCAACTGAGCCACCCAGGCGCCCTAAATAAAATCTTTTAAAAAATGTTTTAAAAATATAGAAATCATATTAAAATAAAGTTGATGTTATACTTATAGATTAAGAGCACATTGATCATATACATTCAATTTAAGTCCCGCATCCTCATTAAACTACAACAAATCCTTTAAAAAATTTTTTTGTTTAAATATTAAACCACAAATAAAGAAGAAGAGAAACAGCAACAGAATTTTGGAAGCTAGAAAGCAGATGAAGAAAGGAATTAACAAAACTGAGAAGACAGATCTTAAGTAAACAGGGGAAAGCTCAAAGTCAACATAACATTTTTTTTTTCCTGAAAATTTTTCAAAAGACTCAGAAAATGCCAGTTCCGAATACTTCCAGAAATTGGAGCAGGAGGGACACTAATGTAAGGAAGATTTAGGTGAAGGCTATTTGAATAAGTGGTAGAGCTCTAAATTCCTCCTAGATTCCATGCATTGGGATAATTGATTCCCTCCAACACTAACAGAATAAGGGAACGAACATTATTTTCTAAATAGAAGAGAACATAAGTCCTGGACAACTGTGGAATAGTGAAAGCCATGGATTTCCTATTGAAAACTGAGTCACTAACTGCCCTTCCACATACTCAGTGCTGCATCTTGGCTTTCCTCCCTCTTCTCAACTCCCAGAAACCAGACAGACAGAACTTTATCTCCCAGACAAGAGATGGAAGAAAGTCCCCAGAAAAATTGATAGCCTCAGACAAAATACTTAAAGAGACTGACTGTAGCCACTTCCCCACAAATATTTTCAGACATGCAAGTTTCAAGATATGTATCTCTCTTGCATCCTTTGCCTATAAATTACCAAAAAGTATCCTTTGACATTATAAACAAGGCAGTGAACTAAGAGCCAGTGGGCTACAAAATATGAAACCAGGAGATCCAACAGAGCAGAGTAAAAAAGTGGGATTTCAGACCAACAAAAAATGCTAATCTGTGACCCAGACATGAAGGTGACCAGTCTACTAGGTGTGGTCTGAGTCAAAGGACACATTATGTCAAAGGCTATCTATCACCAGGCTTTTTGCTGTTATGTCATTTTACAATCTAACAAAATTATTGGGGTATTTGATCCAGCAGAATTGGACAATAAATGACAAAAGGAAAAGATAAGAAATCTAGGAACCTGGGCATCCAACCTAGAGGAAAGGTAAAGAGAACTGCAAGGATAAAACAAAGACCTGACTTCAGCATATCTTTTGTGAGGGGAACATAATCTAGCCCATAACAGCATCTGAGACCTCACAAGTGATTAGTCCTGGAGTTACTGTCATTGTTCCATGCCTATAGAATCTTCAGTTTTCTCTAACACCCATCCTCTAATAGTTGTTCCTTGCCAGTGCATTCCATATTACCCTCTGTGATATGGCACCTTCAGGAGAACCAGCTCAGACCAGATTCCACTTCTGGCACTCAGCAGCCCCTCTTTTAAGGACCTGGTTCCCATTCCTATATCAGTGAAATGGATTACAGTCCTCTAGTGAAAGAATTCAGATCTTAGTATTGCTACTGATTTCCTGATGCCAGTTATTTCGGGTCACCAGGATTTCTACAGCCACACCCCTCCCAGTAGACTGGATTGTCTTAGATACTGGTGCTCAAAACAACCCAACAGTCTTTTGACGTGGACGTGGCACTTAATATTCCATTCTCACCTGGCCTTGATTTCAAACTCACTCCCAAATAGCTCAGGAAGCTGAGATCCATCAGTACCTTCGGCCAGAGTCCATGTCTATGTAATAAAATGTATAATGATGAGTCAATGCAAAAAGCTACACAGAGATTCTAGATAATATTTATTTGTAATCACTTTTTAACATCCAAATCAGAAAAAAAATATTGATTTGTAGACATATAAAGTATAGGAATATCTATGCATATTTTCTGTTAGGGTATAATAATAAATATGGAAAAAAATAAAATTCAAGTGAGGAAATTTACCTAATACTATCTAATCTCATCTCATAGCTCAAGTAGGGTTTGAATTTTCATTTAGGTACATGGAAATGCCCAAGGCTTTCTGATCTTCTTTCCATCTACATTGCAGCAAGCCTAATATTCTATGTATATGGAGAGGTTACATATTTATTTTATATTGAATGCATCTTATATGTAATGTATCTCATCTTCAGAGGATTTATTACCAATGCTCTCTCATTTCATCTTATACCACTGTTATAGGTTGCATTGTGTTTCTTCAAAATTCATTTTTTTTTAAGATTTTTTATTTATTTATTCATGAGAGACAGAGACAGAGAGAGGCAGAGGGAGAAGCAGGCTCCCAAGGAGCTGGGAGCCCAATGTGGGACTCGATCCCAGGACCCTGGGATCATGACCTGAGCTGAAGGCAGACGCTTAACCATCTGAGCCACCCAGGCGCCCTTCAAAATTCATTTTGAAGCCTTAAGATCCAGGACCTTAGATTGTGAATGTATATGGGGATAGGACCTCTAAACAGATAACTGAGGTTAAATGAGGTCATGAGGATGAGGCCTCAATCCAATATGTCTGGTATCCTTGTAAGCGATTTGTAAGCTTAGAGGAAAAGCCACTTGAAGACACAGCAAGGTAGCCATCTGCAAGCCAAGGAAAGACGTTTCAGGAGAAGCCAAACCTGCTGACACCCTGATCTTACACTTTTAGCCTAGAGAACTATAAGAAACTAATTTCTGTTGTTTAAGCTACCCAGTCTGTAGTATTTTGTCACGGCATCCCTAGCAAAATAGAATACCACCCAAAGGCTGTTTATAAAGAAAATCACCTTTCTAAACAGATATCCTTTGGGTTTTGATTTTTCCCAACTTTAAAATTATATTCTGGGTATGAAAAAATTAACTAAAGACTATTCTGGTCATAGGCTCTCTTCTCATATCCCATTAATCAAACAGTTAAAATACATTTGTGGGTGAAGACATGAACAGAATTTCCTTTTACAGAGCTCAATGATCATTAATTCAGTACTTCAGATCTAATTGTTCTTTTTTCTCTAATTTTCTAGGTCTCCTTTCACTTAGTCTCTGCAAGCTCTCCAACCTTCTGCAGTATTAAATAGACATCTAAATTTCTATGGTTTAAGGTTTTTCATCTTGTGATGGAGTCATTGCTACTATGGGATGAAGGTGATCAGAGACAGGACAGATAGAGAAGCTGTGATGTATCCCCTCTAACAATGTGGCTTGGAAGACTCAGTCCACCACTGTCACTTGGGGAAAATCCTTAGTTTTCTACTTCTTAAACTTTAATATGCTTATGAATCATCTGGGGATCTTGGTTAAAATGCAGGTTCTAGTTTACTAGGTCTTGGATGGGTCTGAGATTCTGTATTTCTAATGAGTTTCTTGATTATGCCAATGTTGCTGGTTTGTAGATCACACTGTGAGTAGCAAGAGTTTAGGCATTTCCTAGAAGCACAGCCTCTACTTCAGTTCTCTGAGCTACCAGTGAGTAAATCGCTACTGGCCCTAAAGGGTGACCTGACAACCTGGCAGAATTCATGCAGGCTTTCTAAGTGAGAAGGTTACAGGTGGAATGCAAAAGATTGCAGACATCATGTGGTGGCACCATCTTTCTCCCACCTGACAAAAATTGAAAATAGTCAATTGAGACTATAAGAACATTCTCTCTCTACATCCTAACTATGGGATTAAAATTAGTGTTTGGGATAGTATAGTTGTCTAAAACTCAAAATTTATTTAAGTGTAGAAGATACTTATGGTGAGGACAGATTTCCTATTTTTTTCATAAGATACTGAATTTCAAAGGCCAACACAGAAGCTTAGAATAATCTTGGGAGTTGGTGGCCTCTGAGACACAGGAAAAAAAAAGATCAGGCAAAGGGTGGGGGTAAGAACTTAAGTCAGGCTAGAAAGAGAGATGAACCTGGCTTCCAAAAAGTAGAACCTGCATTTTGTACAACTGAGAAGAGATATGGGCTAACTGCTCAGAGCTACAAGAATTATTCAGGATAGAAAGGGTTGTGATGACTTTGTCAAAGTCATATATTTGTGAGATAAAATAATTTTGAAAACTGCCATATCTGACATTTCACTGGTTTCCAAGATATCCAAAAATGTTTCTCCAACTTTCCCTCCAAAAATCAAGGTATGCTTGTAAAACCTCATTTGAATGAGAGACCAGGGCCATAAAGAAGAATTTGAAGTTGTGTCTGTGTATAAAGGGTAAGTACTATGCCAAATCCACTATTTAAAATGAATTAACAGTTATTTCATGAATGGATACACATATATATTGGAGCTATACATCAATCACTGTGGTAGGTACTGGGGATATATTTTTATGAGAAAGATATATTTCCAATCCTCAAAAACTCATAAGGCAGTAAGAGAAGTATATCCAGCAAGTTAAGTGCCATGGGTTGCAATAAAATTAACTATATTGAGGAATCAATTTATTCATTTTGGAAGAAAAGGGAAGGCTTCTTTGAGCATTTAACTATAGAACTGATACCTAAAGGATAAGTAGGAATTAAGCAAGGGAAGATCTGGTAAAGATATTATTGGTTGAAGGGTATGCTGGAGGAAGTGTCCTAGACTTGCAAAAACACAGAGTAAGAGGGAATGGCCACAGGGGGTTTTGACAGATGAGTCTGAAGAGAAAATCTGAACATGCACAGGGAAGGGTGGTGTATTCTATGATGAGTTTAGACTGTATTCTAGTGGCGATGGGAAGCCACCAATGGGAATGAAACAGCAGTGGAATGACATAATTAGACTTTAGGTGACAGTATAGGAAATGGACTGAAGGGACGAGACTGGAGGAAGACAGATCACTTAGAACACTGCTATAGTTACCAGGTAATGGATGTAACCAATTTGAGCTAAGGAAATAGAAGTGAAGGTGGACAGAAGTGGATGGACACTGGGAAGATAGAGTTGTCAGAACTTGGTGTGGAAAGTTGTGGCTCAGGAGGAAAGAAAATTGATAAGGAAGAACATGTGGACACAGACAGATTCCTGGTTTGATAATCAGTATCTGTGTAAATAGTGTTCTTTTAAAGACTTAGTTGGAACTATTAAGCCAGAAAATGGAAAAATCAAGGTTTTGAGTTGTTCAGCTAAAAAATAGTAAATAGCCCAACAGTATAAGATAATAGCATTGCTATATTAGTATAGTCCATAAATATGTTCGAGAAGCTAGCATTTACATAAATTACACCTTAGTGGGGTTGCTTTCATTCATTCTTCCACGTCAGTCCAGCTCTGGTTTTAGAATAGGAGAACGTTTGCATACCCTGGAAAATTTTCATGAGATATTATTTGAAAGAAATAAATGAAGACATAGTTATTTGCAACAATCAGGAATTATGGAAGGAAACATCATCTGGAATCAAAAACAACTAAACTGTGTCTGTTTCAGTGTGATGTGAGCTCTCATTTCATAAATTTAAGTCTTCAGTTTGGGTAATCAGGCAATAGGTATCACTGATTCTAATTCAAACACTTGAATGATGCTATATAGTCTTTTTTAAATTTACATGATAATATGTTCTCTATTATGAATTTCATACTCCATCACTAAAGTAGACACCTTGGTACCATCTTTGCCTATCTTGGTCTCCCCATTTCCTCACCGCCTACCCTATACTTCCACACAGTTTCTTGATTCTACTTAAAAAAAAAAAAAGTCATCAAATTACACATTTCACAACCCTGGACTTTTGCTGATACTTTTTCCTTTCTCCAGAATTCTGACTTCTACCTCCTTGCCTACCATCAGGTCTCTCTTTAAATGTTCCAATCCTTCCTCTTATACCACATAGAATAGAATTTAACACATCCTCTTCAGGCTCCTGTCACAGTTTGTGTGACCATTTTGTAGGCTTCATATCATTATTTTACATTTGTTTATAGATCTGTCTCTCCCCCTGGACTTCAGATGCTTGAGGGCAGGAACTATAGCTTACTCATTAGGGTATTCTTAGCCCCTAGCAATTGTACTTTGGGTCTGGCATACAGTTTATGTTCACCAAATGTTTATAAAATGAATTGATGTAAGACTGTTGCCTAATATTCTTATTGGAAGACCAACCTTATAATGTATAATCTCTGAATTTTATTCCCTGGGCAACTCAAAAATAATATAGGAAATGTGTAATGGTATCTTTAAAAGAAGAAACAATGCTTGACTTTTATAGATAAATGGAATAGGGTAGCTATTTTAGGGCATAATTCTCATAGTTAAAGCTACCAGCTAGGGTTATAACTTTATAGCTCCTTAATTGAGAGACAAGCTGAATCACAAATTCTCTTCTTATGCCAGCTTTCAATTTAGGGAAGTTAACTTCAACCAGTCAACCATTAATCCTTTTGATGGGACCTTTTTGGCACAGATCAAGTTTTCTCCAAAGAAGGGTAAAAAAAAAAAAAATGGGCCTTATCTCTTCTGTGCTGATAATGAATTTTCTTGTTAAGTTCAGAATGGTTGCAGAGTAATTGGCTGGGTTTGCTAATTTAATTTAAGTAAACCACTTATCTGTCTCACATTAGCATTATAGAGTTTCCCCACAGCTCTGTAGAAATTGAACTAAATGGGGAGAAAAAGGTGTTTTTTGGAGATGGCATCAGAGGCAGTGAATTGCAAGAGAGCGGAAAATTACACATGCTGATTAAGTTACCTTTTCTTTAAAAAACATCAGTAGGGAAATGCTTCACGATGACACCTGCTTCTTAAAAAGGGTATAATAGACAAAAGAATGTAGCATCTCCTGGACTTAAAAGAAAAAGATAGTTAAGGTGCAATACAGAGCTTCTAAGACTGAAAGAGTGGATGGATGGGAATGGATTGATTCTCTCAGGGAACTCTTGAGCAGACTGGGAGTCTTGACTATAACCCAAACCTAAAGCTGATTACTATACACTGCTGTAAAAGTTAAAGTCCAAGTAGGAAAGCATTAGAGGAGGACATTTTGGACTACTTAATCTTTGGAAAACAATCTAAAAGAGGCCTAATAAGGATGTGTTTTTGTTGCTCCCTCTCATGTTTCTGGTCATTCACATCAGGAGGCTATGTCTACCACCAAAGCTTAAACTCTCCACTGTATTGGGTAGGGTTGCTGGATTCTATGACCTGTCTCCTTGTTTTGTTTTGTTTTGTTTTGTTTAAAGATTTTATTTGTTAAATTGAGAGAGAGACCGTGTGTGTGAGAGAGAGAGAGAGAGAGAGAGAGAGAGAGAAAGAGAGTGCACACAGGGGGAGGGGCATAGTGAGAGGGAGAAGCAGACTCCCCACTGAGTGGGAAGTGTGGGCCTGATCCAAGGATTCCGGGATCATGACCTGAGCTGAAGGCAGATGCTTAACCAAATGAGCCACCCAGGCACCCCTGACCTGTTTCCTTGTGACAAGGCCACTTCCAAAGGAAACCAAGTAGGGATTGCCTAGGGAGTATTATTTCTGAATGTAGGTAATTTGCCTTCAATAAAATAATTCATTTTTCCTGGGCTTGATTTTTGGCAGAGTTCTTAATTCCTTACCTCTGGAGAAAAAATACAGATAATCTCCGAGAGGATAATGTCCTTAGCATTTTCACCTTTCAAGGCCACCAGAGCCAAAAGAATAATTGTGGAGGACAGAGGCAGGAAAGGAAGGTGGGCTTGGGAGTATGACGATGAGGCTGGGAGAGTAGAGGAGTGGGCAGGCACAAGCATTGGCCAGTCCCCAAGAGAAACTGAAAGGTGATACTGAGTGTTGGGAGTCTCATGACCAGCTAAAGTCAAGGGTGATCCTAAGAATTATATGACTAAAGAATATCAGTGAATCAAATAACAATTGGTGGACTTAGACACTGAAAAACAAGGCAGGGTGGGCAGGTGTTTTGTGCTGGTTTCAGCCTATGAATAATTAGTGCTGTGGTTGGACTGGCTCTTGTGTTTCTTAAGATTGCAAGATGCCCTTCAGCAACAACCATCACTAAACTACATCTGGGGCCAGACAAGGAGGTTTTTGGGGTGGGAGGCCCGGTTTGCTAGGGTTTCCCAGGCTCACTCTTTATGGGTGATTTTAAAACATAAGAGCAGGTGGGGCGCCTGGGTGGCTCGGTCATTAAGCGTCTGCCTTCGGCTCAGGTCATGATTCCAGGGTCCTGGGATCGAGCCCCGCATCGGGCTCCCTGCTCAGCGGGAAGCCTGCTTCTCTCTTTCCCACTCCCTCTGCTTATGTTCCCTCTCTCGCTGTGTCTCTCTCTGTCAAACAAATAAATAAAATCTTAAAAAAAAAAAATAATAAAACATAAGAGCAGGAATTTCAAGCATGTGAAGAAAAAGGACAAGTGGTTCAAATAGTCACTTACGGCAATCAAGCAAGATCTCTAAAACAAAGGATTCCCTGTGCAGAGAGATTACCTGGCTCTTTAGTGTGGCTAGGACTGTGTTTATTTGAGATAGCTATTTGAAGCAGATGCCTATTTGAAATGGATGCCTCAGCAATCAAAATTTAAATCAGGCACTTGTTTTGAAGAAAAAAAAAAGAAGAAGCAACTGTCAAGGATTTACCTTATAGCATGTAATTAGGATCAACAAGAAGAAATGAAGGGTAGGAATGAAGGAAACTAAACTTTACTGAATACTGTAATGTGCCATACATGTTTTTTCTCATTTAATCTTCCCCATAACTCAATAGGGTATTAATATTACTAACATTCTTGTGTTATATAAAGAAACTGTTTTTCAAAGAGATCAAGTAAATTTCCCAAAGTCAAAAGGTTAATAAGATTCAGTACTAGGATTTAAACTTTGAAGAGTGTATGCCTTCAAAGCCAAGTGATGTTTATTACCAGCTTTTCTAAGTAATTGAGATATATATTTCTAAATGGAAGAAAAAGACCAGTGACTGGGGCATGGCCTATCTGAGGCCTACAAGTGCAAATGGGTACATCCCACTAGAGGAAAAGAAAGGAGTAAGGGTAGATTAAACAATTATGTCTGCAGACTAAATAAATGATACATTAGGTTGTTAGAACAAATGCTGGCAGGGGATAAGAAAAGCATGAAGATATTGACCAAGCGAGATGGAGAAGACATGAAACACACACACACACATACACAGAAACTACTTTGCAGTAAACTGTCCACTTTTCCCAAAAAGTGATTGAAAAATAAGTGATTGAAAAATTATGCATTTTATACTTAATAAAATAAATTAGGAATGCCTTTAGAATAAAAATGTGTTCTGTGACTTCTGAAGGAGGAATCTTATAAAGAAGGACTTTGTTCAGTGTTAATCTGTAGATAGTTGAAACCAAAACAAACAGATAGTGATAGGACCTGGAAGGAAGATTAAGATGGAGGAACCCTTAGTTACTCTCTTACTGGTTAAGAACCAGACATCTATGTTTACCTCAGGAAGGCCAGGCTGGTGATGCACCATAAACCAGTGTGATGTAAGCTATTTTATTCACTAAGTATACCTCAGAAGGATCTGTGTGCTTAGACTCACAGTCTTTTTCATCCTGGAGATGCTGGTCTATTGTCATGTTTGGATTCTAATCTAATAAATACTTCTGTATAGTTCGTCAATTCATTTTTTTCCTCAGCACCTTCTGTCTAGTACCCAACCATAAACTGTTTTATTACTTAATTTATTATCCTGGAGTTAAAATTGCAGTGAATGCATTGAAAAAATAACCACTTAGAAAGTTTTTTCATAAAATGTCATATTCAAACCAATTACTTTTAATTTCTATTACACATTAAATTATAATAAAGCCCATTATACTTTCCTTCAGCATTCTAATTTCTATATGCTCTTGCTAATTAGGCTATTCCCATTAAGTGAATATTCTTTTAATGAATAGTAATTTCATCTCAGGGTACAGATAGTTACCCCCAAGTGACTTTATCTCTTAATTTCCTTTTTTTCCTATGAAACATATTTTAATATGTTTACTTTTGTTTTCTCTCTAATCCCACCCTTAACTTACACTAAAACTTAGGGGTGTTGTATGAAGAAAATCCATTTTTACCCCTATTTCACTCAGACCTTAATGACTTGCATAGGCTAAGCCTGAAAAACAGGGTACCTTGGCTAATTTCTTGGTCCTCATGTCTTATACCCAACTCTCATACCACTTCCTTTTTGTGACCCTGGTTTCATAGGTCTATGACAAGAGAAATTTAGACCTAAAGAGACTGGTGGTGCTGATAGACATTCTGTTTTAAAATGTGAATGAGTTTTGAGAATTCCACTTCAACATAGTGGTATCATAATTGCTCTTGAATCATAAACAACTAGAAAACTGATAAAAACATATGACATAACTAACTTTGGAAATTGAAGAACAAGCTGAGCAGAACATTAACTTGACAGAAAAGAAGCAAAATATATGAGAACAATGATCATATCATTTGCCTGGAGAGACTTTTCAAATAAAAAATGCATGGAGGAGGAACTCAAGAAGAACATGGCAGACTTGCAACATTAAGGAGAAGAGAGCAGATTCAGGTAGACTGAAAAGATAGGACTTTGCACAGCAGAGTATTAGGAAGGAGGAGTTACAAAGAAAGTTTCAATGAATATGCATGGAGTCAGTTGGTAAATACTAATTTATGTTTACTTAGAGTGGAATTCCGTGATACAAGACAAGTAACAACTGGAGCGTTATAACCTAAGCAATTCCCTGAGCATTAGCTCAGTGCCTTCTAACCAGCCAGAGTAGAGACTCTTACTAAACGCCCAGAACATTTAGTGGAGACTACAGAGGGTAAAAGACTAAAGTAATGGATAATGAAAGTTAAGGATAAGCCTTGAAGGAAAAAAACTAATCCATAAATAACTTGATTGCTTTAGAGAAACAACTTGAACACTTTTCAAAGGAAGACAACAATTTCAGCATTCAGTGATATAAAAAATATCCAGCATTAATTAAATGCTACTAAAAATATAAAGAAATAGGGATTCCTGGGTGGCCTATTTGGTTAAGCATCTGCCTTCAGCTCAGGTCATGATCCCAGGGTCTCAGGATGGAGCCCTGCATCGGACTCCTTGTTCAGCAGGGAGCCTGCTTCTCCCTCTGCCTGCTGCTCCCCCTGCTTGGTTTCCCTCTCTTGCTGTGTCTCTCTGACAAAGAAATAAATAAAATCTTTTAAAAATATATATAAAGAAATAGAAAAAAGTGCCCCATTTTAGAACATCAGTCAATAGAAACAGATCCAGAGACGACAGATATGATGGAATTAGCAGAATAGGACTTTATAATAGTTATTATGAATATGCTAAATAATTTTTAAAAATCCATGAACATCATTAGGAAGAAAATGTTTAAAATAAAAAATAACAATAACAAAAACACTTAGAGAAGAATTATAAAATATCTGAAGTGAAAAAATTCATTGGGTATGTTTATCAGCAGATTACATATTGTAGAAGAAAAGATTCAGCAAATTTGTACACACAGCAACAGAAAAATTCCAAATGGAAGCATAGTGGGGAAAAAAGACCCAGAAGTTATGAGCAGAACCACAGTGATGTGTAGGACAACACCAAATGGCCTAACATATGTGTAATTAGAATTCCAGAAGGATGAAGGGCAGTAAAATATTTGAAGAAATAATGACTACAATTTTCCAAACTGATTGAAATCATAAATCTACAGATAGATGTCCTCAATAAACCTGAAGCATGATAAAAACATAGACCACGATACAAAGTTATATGAAAAATCAAATTGTCAAAACAAGTGATAGGAAAAAAATCTTAAAGGCAGACAAAATTCATATAGTGTATGAGAAACAAAGATGAAGTTTTCTGGTTTCAGATTGGAAAACAATGGAATGGCATATTTAAAATACTTTTAAAAATGCCAAACTACAATTCTATATTCAGTAACTAAATCCTTTATAAATTAAGACAGAACAAAGTTTTTTTTTTTAAACAAATAAAACCTGAGAGAATTTGTTGCCAACAAAGCAGCACTTAAAATTCTTCATACAGGAAAAGCAATAAGAGATGGAAGCTCGGTTGGGTTTTTTTATAAAGATGAACTACACTTTACATATGACCCAAAAATTCCACATCTAAGTGTTTACTCAAGAGAAATGAAAACATGTCCACATATGACTTGCACATGAATGTTCTAATAATGTTCTGTATTCAATGTAGCCAAAAACTTTAAACACTCCAAATATACTTCAAAGGTGAATGGATAAACAAATTACAGTATAAACAATGAAATATTACCATAAAAAGGAATGGACTGCTGATGAAATATTATTGAGGAATCTCAAAACCAAACATTCCCAAACCTTCTGGTGTCACAGAGCTTGTATTGTTTGTCATTTTTTCATGGCCCTCAGGTAAAAATAAAGAAAGAATTGAGTATTTAGGTCAAAATGATTCATCAGTATTTCTGTGCTATTATACACTTAGTGGCTGTTTGGGAAATAATATACATTAGTTGAAAGAAAAATAACATTTTTATTTCACTCTATAAAAAAGCCACATCTGTTTGCTAATTGGATTTGTGCACCTGTTGGGCACTGCCTGACTTCTCAAGATGGAATCAAATTGGACATCTACACTGTAATTACCTCTTCCACATTGATTTTCATGTAGTACTTTTTTTTTTTTAATCACAGCAAAAAAGTCAGCTTCACAAAGATTTGGTGTCATCAAAAGGAATGTAACTCAATTTAATGTTGAAACTGTGTATTACTTCAAGCTAGTAGCCCACACAGCTTTTGGCAGATGGTCACTATGTTTCTTTAAAAATCTAAAATATGTGATGTCCTTGTGAATTCTCCAGTGTCCCTGTGTGACTCCGCATAGTTTTAAAACTATGATAAAAAAAAATTTTGTCAAATGAAAAAAAAAACAAAAGAGTATGTATTGTATGCATTGTATGATTACATGTATATGAATATGTAGAAAAAGCAAAATTTAACTATAGTGACAGAAAGCAGAACAGTCTTTGCTAAGAACCAAAGATAGGCAGAGATTTCACAACAAAGATGTTTGAGAGACACTTTGGATGATGTTGATGTTCTTTATCTTGATTATGGTGGTGGTAACACTGGTGTGTACATTTGAGCTCTTCTCTTAAAATGGGTGTGTTCTTTTATATACATATTATATCTCAAAAGTTGATTTAGGGGGAAAAAAGGCAGTCTTTTGAGAAAATATGTAAAATGTCTATCGGAGGGAAGTTTCTTCTAGAATAGCTAAAGATAGATTAGTAGAAGTCAGGATGACAGATAAAAAATGCAGGATATATATATATATATGTAAAATCTTTTCTTTCCTTTTATACAAATAGGAGAGATAAAAGTAGAAGTAAAATTAAGATAATTATTTTCAGAGAAGGAAGTAGAGAAATTCATAATAGGAAGGTTTTTAGATTTTTTTTAAGACCAAGTTGATAGTCATAAGCTCAAAGAGTGGCAGGCATATTTACCAACAATTTAGTGCATATTCTATTAGAGTCCAAATGGAATCTTTTCTAAAATATGGAAGATATTGCTTTTGAAATTAGAAGTTGTTAATCAAGGAGATGGCCAAAATTATTTATTCAGCCAAGATTGGACATAAAGGTAGTATATACACATCACATAACACTTTAATCTTGTGGCTCGATCTACAGACTAAAATATTACAACATAAACCAGTATTTATTGAGCACTTTCTTTATTCTAGACATTTACTATGTTTTTATTAGACTGTCATTTAAATCCTACAACAACTCAGAGATATAGGTACTTTTACTGCCATCGCCATTTTACACATGATGAAATTGAGTCATAATGAGTTTAAATAACTTGTTAGTGATCAAACACTATTTGACTTAAGCCCAGGTAATTTGATCCCAAGGCTCATTCTACTTATCACTGTGCCCAAAGCTTGTCAATAATTTGTGCATGGTTCTAGAACTATGATCAAAAAATTATGTCAGGGGTGCCTGGGTGCCTCAGTTGTTTAAGTGTCTGACTCCTTTTTTTTTTTTTTAAGACTTTATTTATTTGAGAGAGAGAGATACGGAGAGAGAGTACGAATGGGGGGAGGGGCAGAGGGAAAGAGAGAATCTGGCTCTTCTCTCTCTCTCCCTCTCCCTCTGCCCCTCCCCCCCATTCTCTCTCCCTAAAGCAAACAAGTAATTAAATCTTTAAAAAAGTTATGTCATATGAAAAAAAATAACCAAAAGAGTATGCATGTATGCACTGTATGATTCTATGTATATGAATTCAATCAGAAGACTTGATTCATTTTAAGGATGGGTTGAGTTGTAGCACGGAGATGTGGACCAGATATCTAGCAGTAGATAATATGAAGCCCTTGGGGTCTTTATCTTTTATGATCACAAACAGACTTTTTCCTTTCATAGTTTCTTCTTAGGACCCTTCCTTTGTTGTATAATCTTGGCAAGGAAACTGAAATTTGTAAGAGTATAATGCTTATAATGTTTCTTACAAGCAGGGCATGACCTTTACCAAAGCACTGAATGTCTCCTTCAAGAAATTGTCAAGTGTAGGTTATTAAGACATCTTTTTAAAAGGTCATTTGGTGAACTACATAAATTCAACTATAGGATTATTATTTGAAAAAAAAGAAAAATAACAGGGCAGATAATGTATGACAAAGGCTAATGGGGTATATAAAGGACTAAAATTTATAGCATCAAGGTTTGGAAAAAGCAAATTTTTTTCCTAGATTAGAAATATTACCAAATAAAGAGAAGTAAGAAGAAGATAGTTATTTGGAACAGAATTTTTTTAAAAAAGGGAAAACCCCAGCAGGCAATGAAAATAGAGGTCAAACATGCTGTTTGAACTTGAGTACAGAGATTTTTTTAAAAAGTCCAAATTCATTTTCCAGAATCTTTCTTTTTATATAGGGTCATATGAACATTTTCACAGACTAGAGAAAGGGTTACACTCATTTAGGAAGAGTTATAATGGGAATGAACTATTTCTCTTCTTGTGAGATGTGATAATTAACATTTATATAACTTCAACCACTTGCTTGACTGGCTCACTTTTTTTTTTTTTTTTAGAAAAAGAAGACTGAGCAAATATAAAATTAAAAAGTAAAAACATCTAATACTGAATTTCTAAATTTTTTAACAGATATATTTAAATTGTAAATCTGCTTATCTGATTTAAAAATATATTCTGGACCATTTAACTCTTAATGGTCCCAACAGTATGCAATAATGGCTAAACCATTCCAATTGTATTCTATTATCAAGTTAAAGACTTAATAATCTGCTTCCAGAGAAATAGACTTATTTTCTTCTAATATATAACACATGCTGGACTAGCCATCATGTAAAGAAAACATGAGGATTTTTGTTTTATGCCTAGAATATAAAAAGCTAGGGAGAATGTTGCTCCCACCCTAATAATAAAAAAAAATGCCAGAAGTCTGTAGAATCATAGCTTTCCTTGAACCCACAAGAGAGCTGTGGTTAACCTGCAAAAACTAGCATGCAATATAAGGAAAGATCGTAAGGTATCTCCAAGTAGAGATGAGATGGAAATCCTAGCTCACGGGGGCTGTGAGGAAAATAGGGCCTCCATACCAGAGGAAAAACAAACATCAGCTACAATTGGAATGAATTGGTACCATGAATGAATAAATAGGGGCTGTCATTAAAGTATATAACACAAATACAAGGATAATTCATATCCCCTCATGGGCTCTTAATCATGGATCTTACCCGGTGCTCTTGAGAAAGATTGGGGCAGGACAGGAGACTGGACAAAGACTCTTCTAGTGATGCAGTCCTGGAGGAGGGAAGGCAGGAAAGGCATAGAGCCTTACTTGATTGTTTTGCCTCTAAGGAAAAAAAAAAAAAAAATCCTTAAAACACAGGCAGGAAGGGCTGAAACTCTAACTTTCCCAGAGCAAAGAGGAAGACAGACTGTGGTAGAGGAGATAAAGAAAACAAACAAACAAACAAAAAACAATTCACAATTCTACCCTTAAGGGTGGGGCAGGATTTCTGAGAAAGCCCCACTCTGAAGCCCAGGAAAACAACTGAGTCAGGAAGATGAAACTCTGTCCTCTTCCACCTCCATGCAGGCTAACAAACACCAAGTAACAAGCAATAGCTGACTCTTGGTTGGGGAAGAACAAGAACATACAGAAAGTGAAAGCATTTGGAAAAGGCTAAATAAGGTAACATGAGCATCAAGATAACCCTTCATTTAAGCAAAAAATTGCACCAGAGGAATTTGAAAGCTGATGATGCATTGGAGGTAACCACAGCAATAACAAAGCCCAAATCCAGTTCCACTGTTGACTAGGATGACTCAATCCCCCATCCTAACAATATCAAAACATGAAACATGCCCATTTCCAGGAAAAACTATTATCTAAATGTTTCATACATTATATAATATGCTGACAATCAAAAATTAGAAGACATACAAGAAATAGACTGGAAAAAAACATCACTGTTAGGAGACAAAGTAATGAACAGAATCAGATTCACAGATGAGCCAGATATTGGAAATACCGTACAGGGAATTTACAATAAATCTGATTTATATGATAAAGAGTATAATGAAAAAAGGACAACATGAATAAACAACAGAGAGCAGAGAAAATGTCAACAGAGACAAGGAAATTATAAGGAAGAGTCAAATAATAGTGCTTGAATTCTTTTTTAAAGTAAATGTATAATATATAATAGGTAATAAAAAAGAAGATGCCTTTGAAAATCTCATCAGTAGATGCACATAGCTGAAGAAAGAACTAATAAACCTGAAGATAAGGAAACAGAAATTATGCAAATTGAAATATGAAAAGAAAAACAACGGAGAAAGGAAACCCAGAACAAAACATCCAAGGCCAGAAGGAAATGTCAAATAGTTGAACCTATATACAATATTCAGAAGGAGAAGAGAGGAAAAATCGGGGAAAAAAATATTTGAAGAGATAATAGCTGAAAATACACCAAAAATAATGAAAAACTGCCAAATAAATCACAACTCAAGAAGTTCAGAAAACACCAAGCAGGATAAATACTCATAAACATTCCTAGACACACCATCTTCAAATGCTAAAAATCAAAGATAAAGAGTAATTCTTGAAGGCAGCCAGAGAAAAAAGTCACTTTACACACAAAGGTGGTAAAAAAAAGAATTAAAACAGATTTCATTAAGTTTGGAAAACAGAACAATAAATATGCAAACTTTCAACCCAGAATTGTATATCCTGAAAAAAATGTTTTTAACAATTAAAAGATAATAAATGCTTTTAAAAACAAAAAAGTTAAATATACTAGGTATTTTTTGTTTTGTTTTGTTTTTTGTCCTTCTTCTTAAGTAGCCTCTACACCAAATGTGCGGCTTGAACTCATGACCCTGAGATCAAGGTTTGCATACTCTACCGACTGAGCCAGTCAGGCACCCCATATACTAGGTATGTTTTTCCTTTTATTTTATTTTATTTTATTTTTAAAGATTTTATTTATTTATTTGACAGAGAGAGAGAATAGCGAGAGCAGGAACACAAGCAGGGGGAGTGGGAGAGGGAGAAGCAGGCTTCCTGCCAAGCAGAGAGCCTGATGTGGGACTCGATCTCAGGACCCTGGGATCATGACCTGAGCCGAAGGCAGATGCTTAATGACTGAGCCACCCAGGTGCCCTGTTTTTCCTTTTAATTGCCCTGAAAAATAATTAACTCTTTCATGCAAGAAAAATGAAAAGGATTTTTGGTTTATAGATTATGTAAAGGAAAAATAAATAGCAATAACATAAAATGTGAGAGGGAGGAATTGTAAGTATACTAGTCTAAGTTCTTACACTATGAATGAAGTGGGAAATACCTTTTGAAAGTAGGTTATGATTAATGAAAGATCTTTATTGTAACCCAGTTATAATTTTTAAAAAATATAAATTATAAGTCAATAGTGAAGATAAATGGAATCATAAGAAATACACAATTACTAAAAAAACAGGTGAAAAACAGGAGAGGTAAAAAAATCAGCTGAAACAAATAGTAAACAACAACCAAAATGTAGCTTTTAATCCAATCATATTAATATTTTATTAAATTTAAATGATGTAAGCCTACCCATTAAAATACAAAGTGTCTTGATAACAAAGTAAAGCCTTGGTAACAAAGACAAAACCATATACTTTCTATGAGAAGTCCATTTTAAATATAAAGAGATTGAGAAGTTAAAAGTAAAAAAAAGAAATAAAAATACATATAGCACACAAATACTAATCAAAGGAATGATGTATCTATATGAATATTAGATAAAATAAATTTTAACACAAGGAAATTAGCAATGATAGAAACATTACATAATGTTAAATGGGTCAATTCAATCAGGAAGACATACATATCTTATATATGAATGCATCTAACAACAGAGCTTCAAAATATAAAACAGAACTGTTAGAACTAAAGGGAGAAATAGACAAATCCATTATTATAGTTGGAAATTTTAAAACTTGTTTTCAGCTTATAGTTAGAACAGGAATGCAAAGCATCGATAAAGAAACAGAAAATCTGAACAACCCAAGTAACAAACTTATCTCAATTAAAATTTATAAAATCAGGTCACTAAAAAACAGCTGAATACACATCCTTTTCAAGTGCACATAGAACATTCACCAAGATTCATCATATTCTGGACTGTATAAAAAAAATCAACAAATTTAAAAGACTTGAAATCATAGAAATTATCTTTTCTGACCATTACAGAATTGACATAGAAATAAATAACAGAAAGATGTACGAAAAATTCCCAAATATTTAGAAATTAAACTTCTAAAAAATCCATGGATTTAAGGAAAAGTCAAAGGAAAGTAGAAAATATTTTGGGTTGAATAAAAATGGAAAACACACTTATCAAAATTTGTGGAATACATCTAAGGCAGTGCTTATGGGAGATTTATAACATTAAACCCTTATATTAGAAAAGAAAGGTCTCAAATCAATGACATAATCTTTCAGTTAGTAAACAAGAAAAAAGCACAGCAAGGTAAAGGCAGAGGAAGCAGAAGGAAGGAAATTTTAAAGGTTACAGTAGAAACCAATAAAATTGAATATAGAGAAACAAAAAAAAATCAATGAAATCAAAAGCTGTTTTTTGAAAAGCTCAAAATTTGATAAACATCTAGCCAGAATGAGAAAGAATAAAATTTGCCAATATTAGGAATGAAAAATGGGTCATCACTACCAATCCTATAGTCATTAAAAGGACAGTAAAGAAATATTACAACTTTATGTCCATAAACTCAAAAACTTAGATACAATGGACAAATTCTTAGGAAGATACAAACTACCAAATTTCATACAGGAAGAAATTGATAACCTGAGAAATCCTGTATTTACTTTAAAAATAGAATTTTTAATGAAAATCTTCCAGCAACAACAAAACTTGTGGCCCAGATAACTTCACTGGTGAATTCTATGAGACAATTAAAAAAGAAATAACACCGGCGGAGCAAGATGGCGGAGGAGTAGGAGACCTGGATTTCGTCTCCTCTCAGGAATTCAGCTGGATAGGGATCAAACCAATCTGAACACCTACAAACTCAACAGGAGATTGAAGAAAAGAAGAGCAACAACTCTCTCATCAGAAAAGCGACCACTTTCTGGAAGGTAGGACGTGCGGAGAAGTGAATCCCAGGCGATATTCGGGAGGATAGACGGCGGGGGAGGGGCCTCCGTCGGCCGCTTCTGGCAAGTGATAGAGCCGCGGAGCACAAAATCGGAACTTTTAAAAGTCTGCTCCGCCGAGGGACGTCACTCTGGTGGCTAAGCGGGGGGTGGAACCCTCCGGGACAGTGTGGTCTCAGGACCCTCGGGGTCACAGAAAGACCGGGGGTGCCTGAGGGTGGCAGAGCTCCCAGGTAATAGAGCAGGGAAGCTGGCTGCAGAGGCGGAGCCCAGGCGCGGGCTCTCAGCTCGGGGTTGCCATAAACCGGGATCCGCGGCCCAGTCGGGCCCCTGCTCCTCCAGCAGGGACCCAACAAGCGGCAGATCCAGGGAGACTCACCTTCCTCCCCTGGGAGGAGCCGCCCGGGAGTGCACCGCAGGGATCTGCTGGGTTTGGAGACTCCACCCGGGGTCGGGTGCCAGAGATAGAAACGCGCGGTCACAGGCCGGGCGAGCACGGAGTGCGGCCGGAGACCGGGGAGCCGGGAGTGACTGACGGCTTTTCTCTGGGGGCTCACTGAGGAGCGGGGCCCCGAGTTCTCGGCTCCTCCAGGGCGGAGATTGGGAGGCCACCATTTTCACTCTCTGCCTCCAAAGCTGTACGGAAAGCTCGCAGGGAACAGAAGCCCCGGAGAGCAAACCGGAGCAGATTACTTAGCCCAGACCGGGCAAGGGCGGGGCAATTCCGCCTCCGGCAGAGACATTTGGAAACCACGGCAACAGGCCCCTCCCCAGAAGATCAGCGAGAACAGCTGGCCAAGACCAAGTTTACCGATCAATGAGAACGGCAGAACTCCAGCGCTAGGGGACTACTGCACATAGAATTCATGGCTTTTTTACCATGATTCTTTAGTCTTTTAAAGTTAATTTTTTAACTGTCTTTTTGTCTTTTTATTTCTTTTTGAATTTTTCTTTTTCCCTTTTTCAACCAACATCTTATCAATCCCTTTTTAAAAAAAAAAAATTTTTTTATTTTTCATTTTTTAGAGTCATATTCTCTCCCTTCATAGTAGTTACCCATATTTTTGGCTTATATATATAAGTTGTTCTCTCTTTAAAATTTTGAGATAGTTTCTTCTAACAGATTAAAATATACCCTAAATCTCTAGTATATGGTGTTTTCTATTCCCCTGCCTGATCACATCCTCGCCCTTTTTTTTTCTTTTTCTTTTTTCTTTTTTTAAATCCTCTTCTTTCTTTTTTCAAACAACTTCTTATCAATTCCTTTTATAAAATTTTTTATAATTTCCATTTTTACAGTCATATTCCATCCCTTCATCATATCAACCCTTATTTTTGTACATATATAAGTTTTTCTTTCTTTAAAATTTTGGGAGGCACTTTCTTCTAAAAGACCAAAATACACTCCAAATCTAGTGTGTGACACTGATCTATATACCAGCCTGATCATATTTGATCACATTCTGGTTTTTTTGTTGTTGTTGTTTTGTTTTGTTTGTTTTTGTTTTTATCTTTATCTTTTTCTTTTTTTTTTTCTTTTTCTTTTTTCTCTCTTTCCCTTTCTTATCCCACTGCTTCAGGTCTTTTCTGATTTGTTTAGAGTATATTTTCTGGGGACGTGGTTACTCTGCTAGCATTTTGTTCTCTCATTAATCTATTCTCCTCTGCACAAAATGACAAGACGGAAAAAATCACCTCAACAAAAAGAACAAGAGGTAGTACCGACTGCCAGGGACCTACTCAATACGGACATTAGTATGATGTCAGATCTAGAGTTCAGAATCATCACTTTAAAGATACTAGCTGGGCTTGAAAAAAATATGGAAGTTATTAGAGAAACCCTTTCTGGAGAAGTAAAAGAGCTAAAATCCAACCAAGTAGAAATCAAAAAGGCTATTAATGAGGTGCAATAAAAAATGGGGGTGCTAAGTGCTAGAATAAATGAGGCAGAAGAGAGAATCAGTAATATAGAAGATGAAATGATGGAAAATAAAGAAGCTGAGAAAAAGAGATAAACAACTACTGGATCACGAGGGCAGAATTCGAGAGATAAGCGATACCATAAGACGAAACAACATTAGAATAATTGGGATCCCAGAGGAAGAAGAAACAGAGAGAGGGGCAGAAGGTATAATGGAGCAAATTATAGCAGAGAACTTCCCTAATTTGGGGAAAGAAACAAGCATGAAAATCCAGGAAGCACAGAGAATCCCTCTCAAAATCAATAAAAATAGGTCAACACCCCGACATCTAATAGTAAAACTTACCAGTCTCAGAGACAAAGAGAAAATCCTGAAAGCAGCTCAGGAGAAGAGATATGTAACCTACAATGGTAGAAACATTCGATTGGCAACAGACTATCCACAGAGACCTGGCAGGCCAGAAAGGACTGGCAGGATATATTCAGAGCACTAAATGAGAAAAATATGCAGCCAAGAATACTCTATCCAGCTAGGCTGTCATTGAAAATTGAAGGAGAGATAAAAAGTTTCCAGGACAAACAAAAACTAAAGGAATTTGCAAACACAAAACCAGCCCTACAGGAAATCTTGAGAGGGGTCCTCTAAGCAAAGAGAGAGCCTAAAAGCAACATAGACCAGAAAGGAACACAGACAATATACAGTAACAGTCACCTTACAGGCAATACAATGGCACTAAATTCCTATCTTTCAATAGTTACCCTGAATGTAAATGGGCTCAATGCCCCAATCAAAAGACACAGGCTATCAGACTGGATTAAAAAACAAGACCCATCGATATGCTGTCTGCAAGAGACTCATTTTAGAACCAAAGACACCCCCAGATTGAAAGTGAGGGGGTGGAAAACCATTTACCATGCTAATGGACACCAAAAGAAAGCTGCGGTGGCAATCCTTATATCAGACAAATTAGATTTTAAACCAAAGACTGTAATAAGAGATGAGGAAGGACACTATATCATACTTAAAGGATCTATCCAACAAGAAGATTTAACAATTGTAAATATCTATGCCCCTAACATGGGAGCAGCCAATTATATAAGGCAATTAATAAGAAAAGCAAAGAAACACATTGACAACAATACAATAATAATGGGGGACTTTAACATCCCCCTCACTGAAATGGACAGATCGTCTAAGCAAAAGATCAACAAGGAAATAAAGACTTTAAATGACACACTGGACCAAATGGACTTCACAGACATATTCAGAACATTCAACCCCAAAGCAACGGAATACACATTCTTCTCTAGTGCCCATGGAACATTCTCCAGAATAGATCACATCCTATGTCATAAATCAGGTCTCAACTGGTACCAAAAGATTGGGATCATTCCCTGCCTATTTTCAGACCACAATGCTTTGAAACTAGAACTCAATCACAAGAGGAAAGTCGGAAAGAACTCAAATACATGGAGGCTAAAGAGCATCCTACTGAAGAATGAATGGGTCAACCAGGAAATTAAAGAAGAATTAAAAAAATACATGGAAACCAATGAAAATGAAAACACAACTGTTCAAAATCTTTGGGATGCAGCAAAGGCAGTCCTAAGAGGAAAGTGTATAGCAATACAAGCCTTTCTCAAGAAACAAGAAAGGTCTCAAGTACACAACCTAACTCTACACCTAAAGGAGCTGGAGAAAGAACAGTAAATAAAGCCTAAACCCAGCAGGAGAAGAGAAATAATAAAGATCAGAGCAGAAATCAATGAAATAGAAACTAAAAGAACAGTAGAACAGATCAACGAAACTAGGAGCTGGTTCTTTGAAAGAATTAACAAGATTGATAAACCCCTGGCCAGACTTATCAAAAAGAGAAGAGAAATGACCCAAATCCACAAAATCATGACTGAAAGAGGAGAGATCATAACCAACACCAAAGAAATACAAACAATTATAAGAACATATTATGAGCAACTCTATGCCAGCAAATTAGATAACCTGGAAGAGATGGAGGCATTCCTAGAGATGTATCAACTACCAAAACTGAACCAGGATGAAATAGAAAACCTGAACAGACCTATAACCACTAAGGAAATTGAAGCAGTCATCAAAAATCTCCCAAAAAACAAAAGCCCAGGGCCAGATGGCTTCCCAGGGGAATTCTACCAAACATTTCAAGAAGAATTAATACCTATTCTTCTGAAACTGTTCCAAAAAATAGAAACGGAAGGAAAACTTCCAAACTCATTTTATGAGGCCAGCATTACCTTGATCCCCAAATCAGACAAAGACCCCATCAAAAAGGAGAATTACAGACCAATATCCCTGATGAACATGGATGCAAAAATTCTCACCAAAATACTAGCCAAGAGGATCCAACAGTACATTAAAAGGATTATTCACCATGACCAAGTGGGATTTATCCCTCGGCTGCAAGGTTGGTTCAACATCCGCAAATCAATCAATGTGATACAATACATTAACAAAAGAAAGAACAAGAATCATATGATCCTCTCAATAGATGCAGAAAAAGCTTTTGACAAAGTACAGCATCCTTTCTTGATCAAAACTCTTCAGAGTATAGGGATAGAGGGTACATACCTCAATATCATAAAAGCCATCTATGAAAAACCTACAGCGAATATCATTCTCAATGGGGAAAAACTGAGAGCTTTCCCCCTAAGGTCAGGAACGCGGCAGGGATGTCCACTATCACCACTACTGCTATTCAATATAGTATTAGAAGTCCTAGCCACAGCAATCAGACAACAAAAAGAAATCAAAGGCATCCAAATTGGCAAAGAAGAAGTCAAACTCTCACTCTTTGCAGATGATATGATACTTTATGTGGAAAACCCAAAAGACTCCACCCCCAAACTGCTAGAACTCATACAAGAATTCAGTAAAGTGGCAGGATATAAAATCAATGCACAGAAGTCAGTGGCATTCCTATACACCAACAACAAGACAGAAGAAAGAGAAATTAAGGAGTCGATCCCATTTACAATTGCACCCAAAACCATAAGATACCTAGGAATAAATCTAACCAAAGAGACAAAGGATCTGTACTCAGAAAACTACAAAATACTCATGAAAGAAATTGAGGAAGACACAAAGAAATGGAAAAACAGTCCATGCTCATGGATTGGAAGAACAAATATTGTGAAGATGTCAATGCTACCTAGAGAAATCTACACATTCAATGCAATCCCCATCAAAATACCATCCACTTTTTTCAAAGAAATGGAACAAATAATCCTAAAATTTGTATGGAACCAGAAAAGACCCCGCATAGCCAGAGGAATGTTGAAAAAGAAAAGCAAAGCCGGCGGCATCACAATTCCGGACTTCAAGCTCTATTACAAAGCTGTCATCATCAAGACAGCATGGTACTGGCACAAAAATAGACACATAGATCAATGGAACAGAATAGAGAGCCCAGAAATGGACCCTCAACTCTATGGTCAACTCATCTTCGACAAAGCAGGAAAGAATGTCCAATGGAACAAAGACAGTCTCTTCAACAAATGGTGTTGGGAAAATTGGATAGCCACATGCAGAAGAATGAAACTGGACCATTTCCCTACACCACACACAAAAATAGACTCCAAATGGTTGAAAGACCTCAATGTGAGACAGGAGTCCATCAAAATCCTAAAGGAGAACACGGGCAGCAACCTCTTTGACCTCAGCCGAAGCAACTTTTTCCTAGAAACATCGCCAAAGGCAAGGGAAGCAAGGGCAAAAATGAACTATTGGGACTTCATCAAGATAAAAAGCTTTTGCAAAGCAAAGGAAACAGTCCACAAAACCAAAAGACAACCGACAGAATGGGAGAAGATATTTGCAAATGACATATCAGATAAAGGGCTAGTATCCAAAATCTATAAAGAACTCATCAAACTCAACACCCAAAGAACAAAAAATCCAATCAAGAAATGGGCAGAAGACATGAACAGACATTTTTCCAAAGAAGACATCCAAATGGCCAACAGACACATGAAAAAGTGCTCAATATCGCTCAGCATTAGGGAAATCTAAATCAAAACCTCAATGAGATACCACCTCACACCAGTCAGAATGGCTAAAATTAACAAGTCAGGAAACGACAGATGTTGGTGGGGATGCGGAGAAAGGGGAGCCCTCCTACACTGTTGGTGGGAATGCAAGCTGGTGCGGCCACTCTGGAAAACTGTATGGAGGTTCCTCAAAAAGTTGAAAATAGAGCTACCATATGATCCAGCAATTGCACTACTGGGTATTTACCCCAAAGATACAAAAGTAGGGATCCGAAGGGGTACATGCACCCCGATGTTTATAGCGGCAATGTCCACAATAGCCAAACTGTGGAAAGAGCCAAGATGTCCATCGACAGATGAATGGATAAAGAAGAAGTGGTATATATATACAATGGAATATTATGCAGCCATCAAAAGGAATGAGATTTTGCCATTTGCAACGACATGGATGGAACTGGAGGGTATTATGTTGAGTGAAATAAGTCAAACAGAGAAAGACATGTATCATATGATCTCACTGATATGAGGAATTCTTAATCGGAGGAAACAAACTGAGTGTTGTTGGAGTGGGGGGTGGGGTGGGAGGGATGGGGTGACTGGGTGATAGACACTGGGGAGGGTATGTGCTCTGGTAAGCGCTGTGAATTGTGCAAGACTGTTGAATCTCAGATCTGTACCTCTGAAACAAATAATGCAATATATGTTAAGAAAAAAAAAGAAGAAGAAGAAGGTAGTGGGAGGGGAAGAACGAAGCGGGGGAAATCGGAGGGGTAGACGAACCATAAGAGATGATGGACTCTGAAAAACAAACTGAGGGTTCTAGAGGGGTGGGGGGTGGGAGGATGGGTTAGCCTGGTGGTGGGTATTGAGGAGGGCACATTCTGCATGGAGCACTGGGTGTCATGCACAAACAATGAATCATGGAACACTTCATCTAAAACTAATGATGTAATGTATGGGGATTAACATAAGAATAAAAAAAATAAAATTAAAAAAAATGGTATCTCTAATAAAAGTGAAGGTAATATTAACTTTAAAAAAAAAAAGAAATAACACCAATTCTGCAGACATAACACCAATTCTGTACAAATCCTTCCATAAAATAAAAGAAAATGACCACTTCTCCACTCATTACCAAAATTAAGCAAGGACATTACAGGAGAGACAGAAAGAAACCCAAATATCAATAACTTTCATTAACCTAGAGTCAAAATTCTTTAACAAAATATTAACAACTCAAATTCAGTGTGTAGTGTAATGGAAGATACAGATATCGACAGAAGAGGAAAAGTGTTCCAGAAGTAGATCCGCACATGTATGACCAATTGGTTTTGGAAAAAATTACAAAACCAATTCTATGTGGAAAAGATAGCCTTTTCAATAAATGATAGACTAATTAACATTCATATTACATAAACTCTGACTCATATCTTGCACATATATGAAAATTTATTCAAAATGGATCAGAGACCTAAATGTAAAACTCAAAACTGTAAAACTTGTAGGAGAAAACATAGTAGGATGTCTTTATGACCTTGGGTAGGGCAGTGCATTTTTAGATATGACTGCAATGCATGATTCATAAATGAAAATATTGACAAATTGAACATCTACTCTTGACACTATGAAATGAATCAAAGGTCATGACACAGACAAAGGGAATATTTGCAAAACATTTTTCTGGTAAAGGACTTACATCTAGAATGTTTACAGACCACTCAAAAATCATTAATAAGGAAAATCCAATTTTCATAAGTGCCATGTACTTGAATAGACAGCTCATCAAAGAATATATATGAATGGCAAATAAACATATGAAAAGATGTTCAATGTCAGTAATCATTAATCATTCAGATTAAAACCACAAAGAGATACCACTACATACCTATTAGAATGGCTATTTTTTTAAAAAAAGTAAAATCCATGAATACTAATTTCCCATCTGATTGATAAATTAGAGTCACAGGGTTGGCCCCAAAAGCAAAATATCTTCCTCTATAGACTGTAAAGAATAAAGAAACATTGCTAAATATAAAGTTTATCCCAGTTGAATGTAAATATAAATATAATATAAACTAGATAAATTTCTTAAACATTTAAGTTTTTTTTTTTATAATGTAACAATCATTCCTGAAAGAAAAACAAATTTATTTATTCCTGTCATTATTGAATTAATGTTCCATATACAAGCCTACCTTATTTTATTATGCTTTGCTTTATTGTACTTGGCAGCTATGGTGTTTTGTTGTTTTGTTTTGTTTTTATAAATTAAAGATTTGTGGCAACCCTGCACTGAACAAGTCTTTTGACATCATTTTTTTCCAATAGCATTTCTTTTTTCCTGTCTCTGTGTCATATAGGGGCAATTCTTGTGATATTTTAAACTTTTTAATTATTATTATATTTTTATGGTGATCTGTAATGTTACTATGTTATTATTGTAATAGTTTTGGGGTGCTATGAACTGCACCCATGTAAGATGGCAAAATTAATCCATAAATATGTGTGTTGACTGCTTTACCCACCATTCTCCCATCTCTCCCTCTCTTCAGGCCTCCCTAGTCCATAAGACACAACAATATTGAAATTGGGCCAATTAATAACCATACAATGGTATAATGGCTTCTAAGTGTTCAAATGAAAGGAAGAGTTGTATGTCTCTCACTTTAAATCAAAAGCTCAAAGTGATTAAGCTTAGTGAGGTAGACATGTCATAGACCAAAAACCAGGCTTCTTGGACTAAACAGTTAGCCAAGTTGTGAACTCAAAGGAAAAGCTCCTGAAGGAAATTAAAAGTGCTACTCCAGTGGACACATGAATGATAAGAAAGCAAAACAGCCTTATTGCAGTTATGGGAAAAGTTTAAGTGGTCTGGATAGAAGATCAAACCAGCCATACATTCCCTTAAGCCAAAGCATAGTCCAGAGCAAGGCCCTAACTCTCTTTAATTCTTTCATTTTAATTAAGTTTTTAAATTTTAATTCCAGTATAGTTAACATACAATGTTATATTAGTTTCAACTGTACAATATAGTGATTCAACAGTTCCATACATTACCCCATACTCATTGTAACTGTACTCTTTTTTTTTTTATTAAGTTCCCCAATTAGCCAGCATTTGGTACATCATTAGTTTTTGATGTAGTGTTCAATGATTCTTTAGTCGCATAACACCCAGTGCTCATCAGATCACATGCCCTCCATAATGCCCATCAACCATTTACCCCAACCCACCACCCGCCTTCCTTCTGCAACTCTGTTTGTTTCCCAGAGTCCAGAGTCTCTCTTGATTTACCTCTCTCTCTGATTTCTTCCCATTCAGTTTTCCCTCCCTTCCCCTATTGTCCTCTGCACTATTCCTTATATTCCACATATGAGTGAAACCATTGGATAATTGTACTCTTTAATACCCATCACCTATTTCAACCATCCACCCACCAACCTCTCCTCTGGTGACCATCAATTTGCTCTCTACAGTTAAGAGTCTATTCCTTGGTTCTTCTCTCCTTTTTTTTCTTTGCTTATTTTTTTGTTTCTTAAATTACACATACAAGTGAAATCATATGGTATTTATCTTTCTCTGACTGGCTTATTTCACTTGGCATTATACTCTCTAGCTACATTCATGTTTTGCAAATAGCAAGATTCCATTCTTTTTTATGGCTGAAAAAAATTCCATTGTATATATAGACCACATCTTTTTTTTATATATTCATTAATTGATGAACACTGGGGTGGCTTCCATAATTTGGCTATTGTAAATAATGCTGCTATAAACATAAGGGTGCATGTATCCCTTTGAATTAATGTTTTTGTATTTTTTTTGGTAAATACCAGTAGTGTGATTACTGGATCGCAGTGTAGTTCTATTTTGAACTTTCTGAGGAACCTCCATACTGTTTTCCACAGTGGCAGCACCAGTTTGCTTTCCCACCAACAGTGCACGGGGGTTCCTTTTTCTCCACATCTTCACCAATACTTGTTGTTTCTTGTGTTTTTTTAATTTTAGCCAGTTTTGATTTTAATTTTAACTCTCTTTAATTCTATGACAGTTGAGAGAGGTGGGGAAGTTACAGAAAAAAAGTTTGAAGCAAGTAGAGGTTGGTTCATGAAGTTTAAGGAATGAAGCCACCTCCAAAACACAAAAGTGAAAAATAAAGCAGCAAGTCCTGATGTAGAAGCTACAGCAAGTTATCCAAAAGATTCAGTTAAGATAATGAAGGTGGCTAGACTATACAATAGACTTTCAGCCTAGATGAAAGAGCCTTATATTGGAAAAGGATGCCATCTAGCTAGAGAGGAGAAGTCAATGCCTGGCTTCAAAGCTTCAAAAAACAGGCTGACTCTCTTGTTAGGGACTAAGGCAGCTGGTGACTTTAAGTTTAAGCCAACATCTACTTACCATTCTGAAATCCTAGGGCCTTTCAGAATTATGCTAATTTACTCTACTCTGGCTTTATTCTATAAAGCCTGGATGACAGTACATCTGTCTACAAGATGATTTGCTGAATATTTGAAGCCTGCCCTTGAGAACTATTGCTAAGAAAAACAGATTACTTTCAAAATATTACTGCTCATTTACAATGCACTGGTCACCCAAAAGCTCTGAGGGAGGTATTGTTATTTTCAGGCCCACTAACACATCATCCATTCTGCAACCCATGTATCAAGGAGTAATTTTACCTTTCAAGTCTTATTTAAGAAATATATTTTGTAAGGCTATAGCTACCATAGAAAGTAATTCCTCTGATGGATCTGGGCAAAGTAAATTGAAAGCCTTTGGAAAGTATTCATCATTCTAGATGCCATTAAGAACATTTGTGATTCATGGAAAGAGGTCAAAATAGCAACATCAACAGAAGTTTGGAAAAACTTCATTCCACCCCTCATGGATGACTTTGAGAAGTTCAAAACTTCAGTGGAGGAAGTAAATGCAGATGCGGTAAAAACAACAAAAGAACTAGAATTAGAAGTGGAGCCCAAAGATGTGACTGAATTCTTGCAATCTCATGATAAAACTTGAATGTAGGAGGAAGTGTTCTTATGAATGAGCAAAAAAAAAGTGGTTTCTTGAGATAGAAACTACTCCTGGTGTAGATGCAGTGAAGATTGTTGAAATGACAATAAAAGATTTAGAATATGACATAAACTTAGCTGATAAAGCAGCATCAGGGTTTGAAAAGATTAATTTCAATTTTGAAAGAAGTTCTACCATGGATAAAATGCTATCAAACACACAACATAGCATGGGCACAACTCCGTATTCACTTCTGCTGTTTACAAAGGAAGACTCAACAATATGGCGAACTTCACTGTTGTCTTATTTTAAGAAATTGCCACAGTCACCCCAATCTTCAACAACAACCACACGATAAGTCAGTAGCCATCAACATCGAGACGAGAGCCTCTACCAGCAAAAAGATTATGACTCTCTGAAAGGCCAAATGAACACTGGCATTTTTTGACAATAAAGTATTTTTAAATTAAGGTATGTATCTTGTTTTTTTATAATGCTACTGCATACTTAATACTACAGTACAGTATAAACATAACTTGTATATGCATGAGGGAACCAAAAAGTCATTTGATTCACTTTATTGTGATATTCACTTTATTTCAGTGGTCTGGAACTGGAACCCACAACATCTCCCAGGTATGCCTGTATAAAAGAAATTATGTCCTCATTAACTATAAGCTAATAGCATTATATTTTTGATTATTAGTTTGATACTAACATGTTGTAGTTGTTAGTTTACTATGTAATGATTCCGACATTTTTATTCTAACCTGGTTAGAGTTTTATTCTATTAGATACTCTAAAAATACCGTTATATATCTAGGAATTGGCCTAGTAACCAAAGGATAAAAATCTTACAGTCTGTTTCAAAATTGTTTTCTCTATTTCAAAAGGTTGCCCATTTCTTAACTAAAGGTAGTACCACTGAAATTAAATTGCACAAAATGTAATGGTGCTGTGGTCTCATATTCCATAGTAAATATTCCATTTCATGTAAAATATGCTATTTTTTTGCCATGTTGTGAAAAATGTAAAGCACAATTTTTATATCATTCCTCAAAATGTGCTCTAAATAATCATCACACTAAATATGTTTATTTATTTATTTTTGGTTTTAGTATTATGTTATAGTAAAAAGTGATAGGAAGTAACCAATGAGGCAAATAACATTTACCAATTCCCATTCAACTAGCTAAGAGTTTGTAGTTAAAAGTAAAAAAATATACATTTAAACTGGACTTGTAATAGCAAATTTCAGTAGGACAGATATGAACAACACGTACTGAAGTCATTTTGTCTTTTCATTTTGAACAGCTTTTAGCATGGCTAAGAAGTCTAGTTAAGTCATTTTAGACATGCATATGATAAGTTTCCTTCTTATTAGACAGGGATTATAAACCCTAACAGAACTGAATAAAGTAGAATGTGAATGGGATTTACCATATATTTCAGGCAGAGTCTTTTGAACTAAGGAGAACTAAAGATTATTTCACATCAAAGGTACAATTGTAAAGCTGACAGTGTTAACAATGTGAATTGTGATCTTTTGATTTTTTAAAAATATTTTTCATATAGCTGATAATGAGATTAAAAGTTGGCCTTATTTCTAGATACCTGAAATGTACGCATCAGATTTTTGTTACTTAAAATGACCAATTAGAAAATCTTTGCCTAATATTATCACGTTTCTGTAACAGTTACAAATGAAAATTTCTTCCCCATTGCTCAAAAAAGTATGGTTAGCTTCCTAATCCACATTGAAATTTATTTGAAAAGAAACAAGTCGCTATTATTGTAAAAGTCTGTGTATTTCAGTCATCCAAAACCTTACCAGTAGACTGATATTAGCAAAGGAATGCTGCCATTTAGAACTTTCAATTTAATCCAATTTATTTTCTAGTTTTAAAAATATTTAATTTTTTGGGTGGGAAATGAATGCTATTCTGGTTATAAGAGAAATATGGCAGCCGATTTTTCTACTTCCTGGAAGTTACATAAGACAACAAAGAACCAAACAAATGAACAAATAAAAAAATCCAAAATCATGTATCTTCAGTAAAACTTGGAAACAAAAAAACCATGAAAACTCAAAACTATATTTAAGTGCAACCAAAATAAGTGAGATCAACAAAACCTATATGGGCAATTGCAAACAGTGCTCAGAATCAGACTGTGGAAGAGCCTAACATTGACAGAACTCAAAATCTAGCAGTGAATATTCATTTCCATAAAGAGATAGCCTCATCCTAAGTGTTAACCATTATGAGCAACTCTGAGCCCTCAGAAGTAGCAACAAACCAGGGACAAGGTTATCTGGAAACAATTACTCCTTTTCAAAATTATAGATGCATATATTTTTGAATTGGAAATCCCTCTTCAATGAATTTAGCCTTGTGTGTGTGTGTATATTTATATATTTATATATATTTATATATATAAAAAACAATATGTGTCCACATTATTCACTTCAACATTAATAATGGCAAAAAATTGGATATGATTTGTATCTCTATAATAGGTGACTATTCAATAAAGGATGGTATATCCACAGATTGAAATACTATACAATTATAAAGAAAATATGCGGGAAATTCACTTCTAACCATGTTATAGTAATTTTATCAAATTAATCCTCTTTCTGACAACAACCATAAAGGCTAGTTGAAAAAACGAACTAAAGAAATCAAAAAGCAAGAGGTCAAAATCCTAGAGAAAGGGAAATACAATGGGAACAGCTCCATATTCACTTCTGCTTTGTACCTTATGGGGGATTTGACAAGTCACATCATGAGGAATAAGAATAATGATGTATGACTATATACCCACTAGAAGTTAAAATGAATAAATCTGACAATAGCAAATGTTAGGAAGAATTTGGGTATCCTGTACTGTTGTTGGAGTGCAAATTGTTCCAAGCAGTTAGAAAATTGTTTAGAATTATCCATGGAAGATGAATATTTGCATAATCTATAAGCCAGTAATTCACCTCTGAGATATAAGGTCTTTACCTTCCCAACCACACATATATGCAGTATAAAAAATGAACAAGAATGTTTATAATAGTGCTTTTTAAAGAAAAAAACTGGAGATAGTCCAAATATCTACCCCAAGAGAATATATAAATATTTACTATGCACATACATTAACACTGTAAAAAATACATAGCCTTAATTATACAAAATAGATATTGGACACAAAAATATGTAATTTATTATTTCATTCATATGAAGGTCAAAACAGTCAAAACAATTATTTGGTAATAGAAGTCAGAGTAGTGGTTACCCAAGAGATATTGACTGGGTAAGACATAATGAGACTTCTGAAGTGCTGTTAATGTTCTATATCTTGACCTAGGTGATGGTTTCATAGATGCATCTAGCTCTCCACTTGATATGTGTCCATGAGATATATGTCTATCTATGTTTATTAATAGGGAAGCTGTGTATGTCCTTGAATAAAGAAATAACCCAGGATACATTGTTAAGTGAAGAAAGGAAGGTACAAGATGATGTTTATGATAGGCTGTGTTTGTGTAGGAAAGTAACAAAACAAGAATATACATATTTGTTTTCATTTTAATTTGCATAGGATGGATACATAAGAATCTATAAATGTGATTAGTTGTAGGAAGTAGAGAAGTGGATGGGGAACTGAGGCAACAAAGATGGGATGAGATGACACTTTCCATGTGTACCTTTAACACCATTTTGACTTTGAGCAAGGTTAATATATTCCCATTTTAAAAAATATTTTTTCATACATACATGTTCCAAAGATGAAAACAGTTGAATTATTTATTTGCTACATTTGTTCCTCAAAATTGCTCAAATTCAGAGTTGTCTTTTCTTTTCTGTAAAATATTGCCTTCTTTGTAATGAATGCACCCTTCCATTCAGATCATCCCAACACTGTCCCTAATGGCATTAAATATATACAAATTTGTCATTGAGTTCTGAACATGAGAGAGAGAGATGCTTCTTCCCTAAGCAAAAACATACACTAAATGTTTTGAGATACAACACTTAGTATTTATTTTGATACTGCCTAACTGACATTGCTGAAACACCTTCATACCTTCTAATGAATGTTCAATGCCATGGCCACGTTTCCGGTGGGGTTCATGAGTCACTTAGAATTCCATCTCAGATTTCTATTCAGAGTACCACTTTTCCATAGACATCTTACAAGTGCTCTGTGCTCTGATTCAGTCATTTGAAGGATATTTTGCTGTCATTGATTTATAGCAACTCCACAAAAATGATGCAAAGAAGTGGAATTTTTCTAAAACAAAATTATTTTTGCCAGTGGCAATGTTTCCATTTTTGTGGTTGGTTCATGCGGGTCTTTGATTTGCTGCTTTGGCTTATGCCACTTAGCAACACTCGGTCTTCAGGTTCAGTTATGCCCATCTGAACCATTTAATAACAAAACTGGAAGGGAATTTGAAAGGTCTTAACTATACTATCCCTTGGGGCTCCTGGGTGGCTCAGTCGTTAAGCATCTGCCTTTGGCTCAGGTCATGATCTCAGGGTCCTGGGATCGAGCCCCGCATCAAGCCCCGCATCAAGCCCCGCATCGAGCCCCGCATCGGGCTCCCTGCTCGGCGGGAAGCCTGCTTCTCCCTCTCCCACTCCCCCTGCTTGTGTTCCCTCTCTCGTTGTGTCTCTCTCTGTCAAACAAATAAAATCTTTAAAAAAACCAAAACAAAACAATCCTATCCCTTTACATGGGGCTTCCCCATAACTTTCCTCACCAAAGATGAATGTCCTTGTGCCACATGAACTTTTATTTTTATTTAGAGATGAAGAATTGAGGAACAGAGAAGATAAATAACCAGAAGCACTCCTAGAATTAGAATCTGACCTCAGGTTTGAGGGCCACTAGTCCACTGAACTCTGCCTCAGCACTTTTATTCTGAAAACACATCTGGCCTGGCAACTCTGCTCGGAGGCATGAATTAGACTCCTATTAAATGTTTTAAGGGCAATTTGGATGTGGTAGGGGAAAAAAGTAAAATAGCACTACTGACTTGATGAAAGCAGTTAGTTCTTGCTGAAAGTTTACCACAGAGCATGGACATGGGAATTGATAATCTTGCAAGGTGCATGTGACCAGGAGCTGAACGTGACTGTGTAAGAAACCAAGAATTTTCTTCTCTGCTATTACTATTTGTTAACGTGCACTTCTTACTGAAATTTGTATGGCTTAAATATTAATAAGCACTAATTCACTTCATTATTTATTCTGAGCTTTCTTTTAGAGTGTAAATGTGTTTTGGAAAGCATGTGTTTTTATTTTAACTCACATCTTTGGATGAGTCATGCTAAATTTAAAGAGAGTTGTTTTTTGTTTTCTTTTTATTTGGGGTAAATATTTGGGGTCTTACAGTGACTTAAAACATTTTTGCAGTTAAATAATATGGGTAAATGAAGCTATTTATTTTTGTACACAAGAGAAAACATCTATAGGAATGTCTAAATATTTTATGGGCATTCAGGATTAACAAGGGGGAAAGGTACAGGGTAGAAGTAATATAAGCCTGAAAGGAGTGGAACAATGTTGTCAGGAGGCCAGTTTCTGGAAAGCTATGCTGAGTTCCCATGCTTTAATGAATTTGCAAATTACAGAGGGAAGCTTATAATGGTGGAGACATCACATGGAGTCATGCAGTGGATGAGCAAACAGAACACTTGAGTTTGGGGCTTAGTTTTTCTACTACTAGCAGTGTGACTCTGGCATGTCACCTAGCCTCTCTGAGATCCCTTTTCTGTATCTCTAAAGCAAGTGAATGTGAATCACTCTTTTTTTTTTATTCTTATGTTAATCCCCATACATTACATCATTAGTTTTAGATGTAGTGTTCCATGATTCATTGTTTGTGCATAACACCCAGTGCTCCATGCAGAACGTGCCCTCCTCAATACCCATACCAGGCTAACCCATCCTCCCACCCCCCACCCCTCTAGAACCCTCAGTTTGTTTTTCAGAGTCCATTGTCTCTCATGGTTCGTCTACCCCTCCAATTTCCCCCGCTTCATTCTTCCCCTCCTGCTACCTTCTTCTTTTTTTGTTTCCTTAACATATATTGCATTATTTGTTTCAGAGGTACAGATCTGAGATTTAACAGTCTTGCACAATTCACAGCGCTTACCAGAGTACATACCCTCCCCAGTGTCTATCACCCAGTCACCCCATCCCTCCCACCCCACCACCCATTCCAGCAACCCTCAGTTTGTTTCCTGTGATTAAGAATTCCTTGTATCAGTGAGGGAATGTGAATCACTCTTACGGTCCTTTTCAGCTCTTATATAGGAAAAAGCAAGTCTTTCCACTTAGGGTTACATATCTGACTCTGATTATAATTCAAAAACTGGATTTTGAGATGCTGGATAAACTAAGTTTTGTAATAACACACTGAGGATGTAGTTAAGGGCATTTAGGAGCTAGCAGACCAAGGTTCTAGAAGAGGCTTTGAAGCAGTCAGTGACTTTGAGCAAATTTATGCATTTCTCTAGGGATTAGGTTTATTTTCTCGATGTACCAGGTGAGCTGGATGGTCCCTGAGTTTTCTGTCAGCAATAACATTCATTATTCTCCTTGCCTTCTTCCAGTAAAATAACTCAAGGAAATATAGTTTCAGTTTCCAAAAATTTCTATGAGGAGTTTTTACAGGGATATACCAGAATGAATCAATATACAGGGGCTTTCCATGGAAATTATTCTGAAAAAGACCTGTCCCTTTTGAATGAAGATTTATCAGACTTTATGGAAACTGAACATAAATAAAAACTTTAGGTAGTTATTATTTTTCTATAGGCCATCATCTATTAAGAGAAAGTGAAGTTTGAGGAAGAGCAGATGGTTGGGATGGGTAGCTCATACTAATTGGACAAAATGGAGGACTAAAACAATTTTTAAATGCTTACAAATTTATGATCAATATGACATGAATTGTGAGTGTCCGATTAAAGACAAAAACTTTTAAACCAACCATTTATCTTTTCTCTTTAAAATGTAAAGCACAAACTTGCAAGGACTAGAAATACTTTATTTGATGGAATCATTCAAACAGATGAGAGTTAATTCATGTTTTTCAAGTGCTATCATCATTGTAACTTTAAGCAGATAAACCTTAACAATCATTATTAATGTTGTTTACATCTTAATTGGTTTGTTTAAATTCCAGTTCAATAAATTGTCATTTTTTACTTTTTATGAAGTAGTTTTTATAATGACAGCAAAAGAAACAATGATACAATGTAGACAAGCACTCAGAGGAAAAATTAGTGCCACATCCAAAAGTATTATTTTGGAAATTTATTTTGACATCATTTTTGTATTAAGATATATTGTCATTGTCCACAATACATCTGTGAGGTATCAGGTTGTTTGTCTTGATCCCTATTTCACACATAGGGAAACAAGCATAGTACATTTAGGAAATTTTCTAAGGGCACACATTGTGTCAGGACAGCACTGAGAATAGAATTTATTTCTGATATTTTTCTTACACAGTCCAACGCCTAACGTGGTGCCCTAGAAAAAGTAAGTATTCAATAAATATCCATTGAATGAAAGAATGGATAAATCATTCTATGAGATCTAAATAACTGTCATATTTGCCCTTCTTCATTAAATTGGACAAGCTGTAGGAGCAGTTGAGCAATAAACTTTATCCACTGTCCTACCCACAAGTTTCCATTGCTACATGAAGGGGCTTTGCAAGATGATACCATCTGGTCAGTCCTGAAGTTACATACTCCAGGTCCCCCCAAAAGAGTGTCATTAATCTTGGTTCATTATAACGTTGGCTTTTGTGGTGTGAGTTAGCAGACAATAGCATGTGCCTGAGACTAACTCTTTTCACCAAAGTCACTGAAAATCCATTATTGATACTGAATGTGTTACTGATGCCCTAGCCAAATGATATTTTAGTAAAACAGTGTTCTAAATTGGACTTAAAGAATTTAGATAGTTGCAGTCCTTGAAAATAAATCACTTGGCTAGTATTGGCTCTGGCTACCCCACCAGAGGGTAATTACAATTCCAGAAAAGATAACTTATTTCCTGAGTTAATTTGTCATAGGTTGAGTTGCAACTGTAAACATGTTAAAAGTCACATTGGCATAACTTTTAACATTGATAGAAAAATGTGGTAAAGAACATAAGTGTTCATATCACCAGTACATATCACTAGTAGACAAAAAGATGACAAAACCAGAATAGTCATTCCCAGTGATGCATCATCAAGTAAGTTAAAGATTGTCATTCATTTCATTGGCACTGATAACCACTTACCTAAAAAACAAGTAAAACATCTCATGAAGCACTTATGGTTAAAATGCATTTCTTTAATTTTGATGACATTCATTTATATATTTATATATATATGTATTTGTTAAAACATATTTCTTTAATTTTGAGGACATTCACTTATATATTTATTTATATATATATGTATTTTTTTTTTAGAAAGAAAACCTATTTAACTGCACAGAAGGATCCTATTAAAGTGAAATTAGATACTTTTGCATCTGTCACCCGAATTTAGTGAAAATTTAGTAAAATTTCACCCAGGTGACATTTTCATGAGAGCATAGTCTGGAGAAATCTGAAAATACTACATCTCATTTGCTTTTATTTTAAACAAATGATTCACCAGACCTGCCTAATTGGATGGTATATTTCCACTGGAGTGAATGTCCTAATTGTAATTCAATACAAATCTTAGAGATAAGATTTATCAGACATTTCTACTCCATCTTATCATGTCCAAAGTTCAGAGATATTTTGAATTCTATCTAAAAGAGCATCACAAGGAACTTACAGCACTCTTTGGTGCAACTATTACCCATTCTTAGATCATTACCACAACTGAAATAGAAAGAGACATAAATAAAATTAAACTATTAAACATCGACTTAGTGGGCAGATTGCGTTTAGAGATCTACATGATAAAGAGTAGCTTTTGTATAAGCTCCTGTACTCTTTAAACTGAAAGCATAGTCTGTGTTGTCATTTAGAAATATACCTAACTGAAATCGGAATTCCATTTTGTAATTGTGTCAATTATGTTTAAAAGATCATTATTAAGTAAACTAAATTAACCTCTGAGCAATCCTACAGTGAGTAGAAATAGAAAAATATAAGCACCCACGCCTAGCAACAAACACAAATAACAGAGTCTTGAGTGCCAGATCTTTCAACATGTTTGCTTATCATTCAATCCCCTTGCCCACACTTTCTCTCTAGACCAGGCAGAAGAGTAAAACATTTGCAGAGAAATTCCCCAGATTCATGATTTCAGTTGCCTATGCCCTACAGACAAGCAGAAGATCCTATTTGCAAAGTCTTAAAGCACTTGTAAGGGCCCTGCGTGTGTGTCTATTGTCCTTGTTGCTTCTGTCCTGGAGAACTTGACTGGTCAGTGCTCTCTCCAGGACGGTGTGCAGGAGTGACAGGAAACTGAAATCCATAGCCATTGTATCCATCCAAGTAGACACATTGGAAGAAACTGATGGGGCCTATGGAACAGAGCATGAAAACTTGTTAAAACAAGCAGAATACAAGCAGGAACAAAGGTGAAACACAGACAGATAGTACAATGTAGGTGGACAGTTACATAGCCTTGACAATAACTAGAAAGTCAATAAACCTCATTGTGTCTTGGATTCCTCACGTGTAAAATCAAAACAACAGCAAAAGCTTCCTAGAAATGTTGTGGAAATTAAATCAGTAAATATATGTGAAGCACTTGGAATCTTTCCTGGCACATAATAAGCCCTTCATAAATGATCATGAAAATGATCTGGCATAGAAAGTCAAAGTACTTACAGTATAGGAAGCTATTGATGTGCACTGCACTCAGAAAAACTGTTAGATAGTAACAGATTTTAAAGCATGAGCTTATCGATACGCAAAGTAACTTTTTTTTCTTTCAGTGTTTTAATAAAACCACAGAGAGTCTTGTGGTTCCTAGAGTCTTGTGGTTCCTAGGTTTTCCACTTGCCCTTACCCTGGAGGCAAGTTCTCTCCTGAGACGCAGAGTTACATTTCATTACACTTTCAGGTAGCAGCTCTGCTATCAGAGCAGAAAGCAACACAGAAAAGGTGTTAAAGACAAGCAAGGCAGTGTAGTGCGGTGGGTGTGAGCTTGAGCTGCCAATGTTCCCCGTGCTCCCAGGTAGCAGCTTTGTTAAGAGATGGTGACTTTAGCTTCTCCGAACAATCATGGGCACCTACCGACTCTTCAGTGTTTTCCATTTTATCTATTTGCTTCTGTTAATTAAGAAACACTTTTTGCCGATGGCCAGGAAAGAGAATGACTGTTGAAGCGACTGCTACGTGGAATATGGTGAAGCTGGCCAAATCCATATGAGCCTAAAGCCTTATGAAGTAGAATAAAGCAAGGCTTGGGTAGAAAGCAGCTGAAGGAAGCAACAAGGGATTATTTTGATTTCATCTCCTTGGGTGTCAGCTGACTTGAATCACTCGTTTTCAGTGATGAAAGTAGTTTGGAGAAATCTTGAATTTAGTTCTTTCCTCTCTACTTCATCTCATCCAGAATTATCTTATTATTACTATTACTATTATTGTTTAGTTCTAGCTTCAGAGAGAAGCAGTAACACAACCTGCCCCCACCCCCGAGGTTGAGTGCTTGGGGTTTGACGGGCTACTGACAGGATGGCAACAAAGCTGGGCTGCAACAAGAGGAATGGCAGCACCAGTGCTAAGAGCAGAAGAGTCCAGCCGAGAGAGGCTGACTTCCAGCTGAACCTAGCAGACAGGGGCACAGTTCTGACCCGTCTACTTAATTGATGTTGATAGGCTGTTAATGAAAATATCATATAGTTGCAAATCTTAGAGCTTATATAGAAGACTCAGGAATATCAGACTATAGAACTACTTTAGAGTAGGGTGAAAATAGGAAATATTGTTTTTCTACAGTAAATCTCCCAATTGAACTTAAATATTTGATAACTTTTTTACTAAAAATATTGAATTGATTTATTTATAGATTTTTCAATAATATTGGAAAGTGTTGTTAAGACTGCTTATTTCCCCATATTTCTCACAAGACATTGGTATGAGGAGTTATAATGACTATCTCTCTCTCTCTCTTTTTTTTTTTTTAAGATTTTATTTATTTATTTGACAGAGAGAGACAGTGAGAGAGGGAACACAAGCAGGGGGAGTGGGAGAGGGAGAAGCAGGCTTCCCGCGGAGCAGGGAGCCCGATGCGGGGCTCGATCCCAGGACCCTGGGATCGACTATCTCTCTCTTGCCTGTTGCAATGGCCCCAGCATTAAAGCAGACCTTGGAACACAGTAGTCACTTAATATTTGTTCAATGAATCAAGTATTAACGCAGAGTAGGAGGCATGTTAGTAATTTCCTGCAGAAATACATTAAAGAAACATTTAGAATCCAGAGAACATTATTGATGTCATTTCCTCAGATAAATGTCTATTCTTTACTTTAAAATCATTATGTGAGGGGGCGCCTGGGTGGCTCAGTCGGGTAAGTGTCTGCCTTTGGCTCAGGTCATGATCTCAGGGTCCTGGGATCCAGCCCGTGTAGGACTCCCTGCTCAGCGGGGAGCCTGTTTCTCCCTCTCCCTCTGCCTTTCCCCCCACCCCTTGCGTTCTCTCTTTCTCAAAAAAGTAAATAAAATGTAAAAAAAAATTAAAAAATAATAAAAAAACAAAATCATTATGTGAAACAAACTTCCGTCATACCTATTTCAAACATTGCTTCCTTTAGTCTGTCCAGCAATGACTTTAATGCAAATGTGAATGCAAAATGTATCACTTTACCATTTGAAGAAAAATGTCTAATTCGGAAGTACCAGAATAATGAGAATCTTGGATATTGAATTTTGTAACTGCACATGAATGTTGATTGCATTCTAAAATCAATAATCCCAAAGATTGAATATTAAGAGCCTGCCATATATCTGGAAAAACCAAAAAGGACTTTCAATCTTAGAAGTGAGTTTCTATGCAATTGAATTGCTGAGTCCTATTTCTACATTTTCTTTCTTTTTGATATAAAAAAGTTTAGCATATCACTTCAGCTGTCTTATTACAAAGCAGACAGTAACACACATTTAAGCACAAGTTCAGTTAAGAGTGCTCAGGATCACAGATGTGTAAAACGTTTTGCAAAACTGTCACTTCAGTCCGTACTTTGTAATTCTTCCAAACATGTGCCTCCTGCATGACACAAAGAGGGATGAAATTCTTTTCGAAATATAAATGACCTACTTTAATGTTATTCTTCATGTCTGTGCTAAACATATTTTTCTTCTAATACTGGTCTTCTTAAGAGTCTTAAAGTGTCAATTTATAGCTACTACCTCTAATAGAGAATGATTCCATAGTTTTAATGTAATTATAAACTTACTTTTTTGCCTCTTTGTGGAAGACACATCTTCAGCTTCTTCTAGTGGATACAAAAATATGAAAGTAAATAATGTGTACATTCCCAGCTATCACACAAATACGTAGGGACCTGACAATGTCTAAACAGATCCATGATATGAAAGAAACAGGAGTTAATGCCCTCCTTATAATATACACTAGGTTCTTATTTAGATTCTGCTCAATCTCTCACTATAATGTTTTATAGGTAAGAACCAGGGGCAGAAGAGGAGACTGTGGAAGAAATGTGGTGTTTGACCGGCAATTGTTCAAATAAGAAAACTGGTCCTGATGTGTTGGATGTTAGTGGAGGAGAGCTAGTTGACACACATTTCTTTCTTAGAAGAGGTCATTGATGTTCAGAGTTATAATATGGTAAGAGTGAGCTGGCTAACTGATGAATAGTTCAGTCAAAATCATTCCAAATTTTTGAGGAACTTAAGTTTTTAGTGATCACTCTTGCCAAGAAAGAATATCAATAGACCTGTGTCCTGTATCCTTCCTTTTCTCATCTGGCTCAAGGACTTCTCTGCTGTAGTGATACACACCATGTATTTATCTAGTGCTGGATAAATTGAAGCTATCTATTTGGACCCCTTTTTCTAAGTTAGAAGTTCTTTACTGGTGTCCATATTTGGGCTTTGGGTGGGTGGTTTTTTGCAAAACCCTGAAATGTTAGGAAGATGTGAGTGTGTGTGTTTCATTGAAAGTTAGGTTTTAGATTTCATCAAGTTCTAAACGTGTTCAAGGACCTTTCTTCTCAAAGTGTGATCCACATACCAAGAGTTTCACTATTACTTGGAGGTTGATATAAAGGTAATTTTTAGGCTCCAACCCAGATTTATTCCATTCTAAGAAGATTGTCAGAAGATTTATATATAAAATAGTTTGAGAATCTCAGCAATGGTCTAGAAGTCGAAAACATATTAAGAGTTGTTGTTTTTAATAATTCAAGTTGTAAAAAAATCTAAAAATTCAGTATTCAAAAACATATCTTAGGACAAGTGTAAATTATTTAATAAAACTCAGGTGTCCATTCCCTTATGTCTTTCCTCAAAGCACTATTTTCTACACTGTTAATTAATTCTGGGCACTGCTATACTACTTATATTTTCATGGCAAGAACAACTCTTAGGTGAACTCTATTATGTACAGGAAAGTAGAATAGAAAATATTTATTACATAACAAGCCAAACTAGAGAGCCAGGAAACCCTTCAGGGAAAACACACACACACACACACACATCAAATTAGTTGAAACCTTTACAATACAGATAAAGAAATTTGGTCCTGAAAAGACTTGCTCAAGATTATTCATCTGGTTGTGGTACATTTTTCTGAGGTTTGTCTTTGCTTCCTCTCTCCCTCCCTCCCTTCTTTCCTCTATGTCATTGTAGCTAGTATAGGCAAATTATTTCAAATTTTCTTAATAAAAATACGTCGGGTGCCTGGGTGGCTCAGTCAGTTAAGTGTCTGCCTTTGGCTCAGGTCATGATCTCAGGGTCCTGGGATCCAGCCCTGCATGGGGGGGGGCGGTCCCTGCTCCGAGGAGAATCTGCTTCTCCCCCCTCTTTGCACCCCCCCCACCCTGGTCATGCATGTGCGCACTCTCTCTCAATAAATAAAATCTTTAAAAAAAATACGTCAACTTAATCTTTGAACACTTATGTGGTCCTCTTCCTGTCAAATAATATCCCCACAAATCTTGGTTAATTGATAATTTTGAAATATTGTTCTTATAAGCAGATTGGACAAGAAATACATCTAATAATTACTTTCAGATAAACAAGTGTCCACCTATGTACAGATATGCATATGTATATATATTTTCCAAATAATGTAAAAAAGCTATTTGTTTAAAAATAAGGTTACCATCTAAACATTACTTAGGAAAAGCTGAGGATTAAATCAAGAATAGTTTAATAAAACAGACAAAACATTACAGGTAGCCTTAACAGAAAATTCATAAATACAGTGAAGATCATGAGCTCACCTTTAGCTTTCTTTGAAGCTGATACATCTTCCAAATCTTCTCCTAGAGAGTAAAGAAAGGACACATCTACAGTCTATTTTACAGATTTCCCAAAGAGGAAATTTTATATTTAAAGATTTTTGAGTCACAGGATATCTTACTCTATGAACTCAGCATCTAGTGTCACTATGAACAAAAACTTCAGGACACACAGGGGAACATCTCTGACGGAGGAAGGTGGGGAGGAAATGGATACCATGCCAGGCTGTGGTCAGCAGGCTGGCAAAGGCTGACTACGGAAAGAAGGGCCAGCAGTGACTCCCAAATGTGCCTCTAACTCTCTGATTCCTAAATCTCCTTCCCCAAACCACGAGTGCTTCTGGAATTTAGGAAATTTGAGGTAAATAGCTAAATATCCACAAGCTGGATCCTGAGAAAAATATCCACCCACATATTTTATTAGTGGACTGATTAGATTTTAGTCTTTTGACAATTATATAGGCAATTAAAAGACATTAAAAGTTGACCAAAGCTCAATACATAAACAATGACTTTTAAGGTACATTATGTGAATTACTTGGTGTTTTGTGTACAGGTACATACGGAATAATGTGGAAAAAATTTTAAGTTAGAGATAACTCTAACACAATACAATTAAATGATCTTTAAATATTCACATCAACTTTTTAGCATTTGTAATGATCTGAAAGAGGGCTGGTTTTCTATCATTTATCCAGATTTTGCATACCAGCTGCTCACTAATAAATAGAAAAGGGTTAAAATAGGTCAGTATGCAAATTTTCTCTAATAAGAATGAAATGTGACCTCTAGGAAGAGATGTTATTATGTAAAAGAACAAAATGGGAAAAAGAAAATTACTAGCATTTTCTTGCAGTGAATATTTTTAAACTATTTATTTAAAATTTTATTTTTTTAATTAACAACCTTGGGGGAAAAGTCACATTAGGACTCAGAGGCAAAGACAGAAACCCAAAAATGGCTTTTTGTTTTGTTTTGTTTTTCTTGTCAGGCTGGAGCAGAGTTTAAATGCAGGCAAGAACCACTCCAGCTCTGGCCACGCCTTACTCTCTACATCTGGGTCTCAAGTATGTCGGTTGCAAACTGGCTTCACTTCATTCAAGGACTTAGCTCAGGCATTCATGACTTCCTCAGTCTGAGCATCCTTTGCTCCTGCCCTTCGCAGTGTCACTTAACTGTGGACTGGAGCATCCACTTGGTCCGCAGCAGTGAATTATAAAAATTTCAGCCTGATTGGCTTAGAAATATTTCAATATAAGCTTAACTCAATTAAATATTGGATTAAATAACCATGGTCTTAAACTTCTCAGTTAGCAGCTATGAATAAAGAAAAGGTATAAATGCGTACATGATATTTCGAAATAACCTAACGATATTTTAAAAATGATGCCAGAGTTTTTAGAAGAGTCAAATAATTGTTATATTTTCATTGGGTAGCGAGAATCTGCTAGTTTCTATGGGCGATGTTTATAAAAATAAAATAATGCCAGGTTCTTATACACAAGAAATATAGATTTTATTTTCGTATGTTATAGCACACTTAAAACTATGTTACTTATTCTCTGGATCCATTTGTTATCCCTGGAGAAATAAATATGGGTAGAATAAAAACCTTAGCTTCTTCTCTTTTCCAAATCCTGTATTCTGACCCAGCATAAACCAGCTACAAGTGATAAAAGCTGGTAAGAAGTGAGTCACATGTCAATTGTTCAGGCTAACAGGGAACACGGAGGCACAAGAAGGCAAACTGCAAGCCCAGGGCAGTTGCCATAGAGATGCAGTCTCTGTGTACGCAACTTAACAGCAACAGAAATTTACTGAACTAGGAATAATGAATGTACTGTGATTGTCACTGTTCAGAATACAAAAAAGAAATAGCATACTTACAGTTCATTTACTTTTATAACTTGTGCATTGATTAGATGAGTGTGGTTTGGATAAAACAATAAATACTGGACTCTAAAAAGGTATAGTTGTTACCATAAAAGAAGTATCAACATGTGCCAATGGAATTTTAAGGTGTGACTTGCTTTTTTGGGAGGGACAGTCAAGAAAATATTTTATGAAGGAAGTCTAATTTATTTTTTATTTTTATTATTTTCCCTTGGACGGTTTACCTGAGGAAATATACTTAAGATGAGATGTGGAAAAAGTCAAGAAATATCAATATATAACAGCCGCATCCAATTTTGGAGTTGAATAGGAGAGATGTTTTGATTTTTTGTTAAATTTGCAAAAAGAATAAGGAATGTGATGTGTTACTTTCATAAGTTTTTAGGGTCAGATCAGTGCAGATACCCCACTTGAGTCTGAAAAATAAACAATTCAAGCTGCTAAAAGTGAATAATTTGATATTTGTTGCCTTAAAGGTCTCTGAGCTGGACAGTGCAGCCTCCAAGCCGAACAGGGATGACAAAGGTTCTTAAGTCTAAGGACAATGACTGGGAAGCAGAATCAGATGATGAGTTAGAGGCCTTGGGGTTCTGTGATAAGCTGAGTGTATCCGCATCACTTGAGAAAGAGAGGGGAAGGAAGAATTACCCATATCTTATCATTGAAACATCACAGCTATTACAATATTGATTTTTAGAAAATGATTTGTATACCTTGTATAATTTTAGAGCACAATGAATTTTATTTTCTGCACATATCCCTTAATAAATGGTATCTTTTCATTTAAAATGTGTTCAAGAAAGAAATCATATTTTAATGTACTTTGTAAAAATAACCAGACTAGAATATGAGAGAATGGATTCAGAGAAAGAAATTGGGAATGTATTTTAATGGTCAGCATAGAAACAATGATTTCTGTGACTGGAAGTCATGAAGGAGTTGAGTGTAGATGAGGCTTTGTAGGTAGAGTTAAATGGGATTGAGTACATGTGAATGCAAGAGCTTAATATAAGAAGGGATCGCATAATGCATTTTTTTTGAGTTTGGAGGAAGATAGTGGTGCCATTCCCAGCAACAAGGAAATCCCAGGAGGCACTCATTAGCTGGGGATCATGAAAAGTTTAATTTTCTAGGAGTTCAATTGTGGTGTTAGCTGGTCATGAAATTGCAAGTGTCTAATAGGAAGAAAGACAGAAGGCAAGATGTCTAGAAAAGTTTAGAAGTGACATGAATTGAGTTAATAGGCAAAACTGAGTAAGTTGAGAGGTCACTTTTAATGATAGCAATGATATTTAATATTTCTTAACACCATCTGCTGTGCCTTATTATTTCATATGTGTTAGCACATTCAATTCTGACAACTCCTTTGTGAGGTAGTTGCTCTTACTTTAAATCTCCTGTACAGATGGGGCAGAGAGGGGTTAAGTGCTGTCCAAGGTCACAGAGTGAGTTAAGTGGCAGGACTGGACCATAGACTGCAATCTACCTAGATCAGAGCCACTTGAATGAGGATTTATATTTATTTCGCAAATAGTACCCCTGTTATGTGTCAGCCACTGTTCTAAGCACTTTATGAAGAATAGCATATTTCACTTCCTTGGCAAATCTGTGAAGAGGGTATTATTACTATTCCCATTTTGTAAGTAGGACAGTTGAAGGCTGGAGACTCAAGTTCCCAGAGCTAGTTAGTGGGGAAAACTGGGATTCAGACTCAGGCATTCTGGTTCTAGAGATTGTGTTATTAATCACTGTGCCATTCCATCCCTTGAGGATGGCCTCTTAAACCCAGTTCTCTCTGATGCTAGAACCTATGCATTATATTGCTGGCTGCATGAATTATCAACTTGTGCAGAGCAGAGATGGAGTGTCCCTCCTCCAACAATCCATTCTCCTTCAGAGGGTATGAATAGAAGAGTTACTTAGCTGTATTTGAAAATGATAATGACAATGAAGGAGGAAAATATATCTGTTCTGTTTGCATAAACACTGTAATTTAGGCAATCATATTCCAAACAATTAAGAATGAAAATATTATCCTGACTTTCAAATTGTAGACTCCATCCTTTACTTATATAGAAATTTAGATTAAAAAAAAAAAAACAGATTCAAAAGGAATCACAAGTATTAATGAATCCATTCTCTTATCAAATTCAGACATCTCTTCTATAACAGAGTCACATGGGAGGTCTTGTCTGTGTGGCTACCATTTCAATCTTCTAAACATTTTGATGTCAAAGTCTGGCTTTTGTATAACTCTTTTATACTTATTGAATTAAGGCTACAGACACAGGGTTCTTAGACAACTATTAGTTTATGAAAACAATACAATTATCATGATAAAGAAGTCTAAATTTTGTATTTTCAAGTACTGCTTGGATCTTTTCATTAACCGAAGGAATTTCTTCTTTGTCTCAATTCCACAATCTGCCTCATTTGACATGAGTCTGTTCCAATACTTAAATATATGTATATACATTTATAAACATTTAAATTTATGAATATAATATGTATATATGTGTGTGTGTTATTCTGTGATTGAGTATAATGCCCTGAAAAAAATCAGAAATTCTCTTTTCTCTTTGCCTGAAAGTATTTGCTGAGCTCCAAGTCTGATCTCCAGCATGGATCAAAAAGAGAGTCAGAGCAGGATGGGACTTTAGGAAAGTTCAGGAGATAAGTCTTTGTCTGTATGGAGTCAAGGGTAGCCTTGGTTCTATGAGGTGGAAAACAGATAAAACTTAAACAGCCAATATGTTGGCATTAAGGAGATTGTGTGTGTGTGTGTGTGTGTGTGTCTGTGTGTGTTCATATAACATACAAATATATATGGATATATATATTTATATAACATTGATATGAACACTAAAATTTGACTGGAGGGGAATTCTAAGAACATGAAAAAATGTGGAGTCTAGTCTCAGTTTAATGATAGGTATGGTGTATAATTGCATGTATTTTTATTTTTTATTTTTCTTAAAGCTTTTATTTATTTATTTGACAGAGAGAGCGAGAGAGCACAAGCAGGGGGAACCGCAGAGGGAGAGGAAGAAGCAGGCTCCCCGCTGAGCAGGGAGCCTGATGCGGGGCTCCATCCCAGGACCCTGGGATCATGACCTGAGCCGAAGGCAGACACCTAACCGACTGATCCATCCAGGTGCCCCTACATGTATTTTTAAATATATGGACTTGATATATGAATTAGCAAATTTTATACTAAAAATTACAAATTTATCATTCTCACAAACAATCTTATCTTGGTTCCATTTATTTTCCATAATAGTAGTTCTCAGATTTTTGGTTACAGAAACCCTTTACAATCTTAAAAAATTAAGGACCGCAAAGAACATTTGCTTATGTGGATTATGTCTATTGATAATCAATGTAATAGAAATTAAAATAGACATTTTTTTTTTAAACACAAGGATCCTCAAGCAAACAACTCCTTAGTCATAAGAGTGATGATGTTCTCACATGCCATTTAGCTTTTGGAGAATTCCACTGTATACTTGTGAAAAAAATGAGAGTGACAGAGGTAAGTAATGCCTGAGTATTAAAATGTAAAATATTTCAGATGACCTGAGAGGATTTTGGAGATCTTAGAGACCCAAAGATTATTACATTGAGAAATGCTACTCTAAATGAAGAATTCTATCTCTATGAAATAACCAACATATTACCAAAGGAAATAATTAAACATAAACCTGTCAAAAGGAAAGGCAATTATTAAAAAAAATAAGTTCGTTAGCCATATAAGCCAATAACAAGTCAAAGTAGTTGAGAAAACAAGAAAGTAAAAGTTACATTTTGAGAAAAAAAAAACATATTTCTCTGACACAGAAACAAGTAAAACAATGCAAGATATAAGCAGGATAGAGACAAAGCAAAACTGGATTCTTCAAAACAAGAATTATTACAGAAGAAATACCTGATTGTATTTCCAGCTACCTTTTTATTTTATGGAAAAATTATTACATATAATAGCAACTATTTGTCAAATAACTAATGCTAATTTTGTATTAAAAGATAAATTTTAAACTAAGTTGAAATATACAATGAATGTAAAATTTTTAGATTTAGGATAAGATATCTATTTCTTGCTTGTTTGCTTACTTTCTCTTCTTTCCTTTTCTTCTTTTTTCTGTATTAAAACCATCCTTCCTAAATTTGGATAACTGGAATAAATTTAACACCACTATCACACATATAGATATTAATTAATTAGAAAATTATATGTACAGTGGTTTTAATTTTTTTTAAAGATTTTATTTATTTATTTGACAGAGAGAGAGACAGAGAGAAAGGAAACACAAGCAGGGGGAGCGGGAGAGGGAGAAGCAGGCTTCCTGCCGAGCAGGGAGCCCGATGTAGGGCTCGATCCCAGGGTCCTGGGATCATGACCCAAGCCAAAGGCAGATGCTTAACGACTGAGCCACCCAGACGCCCCGAGCCTTTGTTTTTTTAATGATGACATTAATATGTACAATAGGGCTTTTGTTCTAGATCTTCACTCTTTCAACTAAACTTTCTATCTCTACTCTCAGAGCACTTTGCTCTGTGCCCTGGAAAAACTGAAAGAAGTAATTTGCAGTCAAGTGGAGAAAATGGACCAGTATCTAAACAGAAATAAGATATTATGGGTTGCAAGGCAGTATATGACAACCATCAAAATAAGTGTGAGATGTTTTCAATGGTGGAATGACAGAGATCAAAGAAATCTTCTGGAAGCTATCCTGTGGGAGATGGACCTTGAAGAATCATGATGAACTGGAGATGGACTGTGAAGGATCCCATGGCCAGAAATGGGAAGAAAAATCCATGAAAAAGGAATGACAGGATCAAAGGATGGAGGAAAATCAGGAACATGGAAAGTTGAATTGTTTTGGTGTCTCCCATAGGTATAGACAATGATCATAGAAAAAAGATTTAAAATGTAGTTTAAGACTGGATCCGTAGAGGCTTTAGATCTTCAGGCTAAGAAATGTGGAACATATTCTAAATTTGCCATGAGGAAATATTGAACACTTATTGTATAAATAGCCTAATCAATTTGAAGTTTTGGAAAAAATCTGTTTCGTAGACATGAAATGGAGGAATGACAGAAATCAGAAAGGGACGGGCTGGAAAGACACTGCAATGGTTCAGAGGAGAAATAGTCCAAGCTAACATGACCTGACAACTGAATTAGAGCCAGAGACAAAGAAGAGTGATTAGTCAAAGTAGAATTTGAAGTTTTAGGTCTAAGTGACTGAAAAATGGAAATCATATGGCAATTCCCTTTAGGATTTGCTGAGGTTGAGGGATAGGTGAAAGACGAAAGAGAAGATAGGAAGGTCAGTCGTGAACCTGTGCAGACAACAAGGTGAAGCTGGGAGTTGAAAATGTGGTTCCAGAGCTGATAAGGCAGGTTAGGCTTCAGAACAATTTGGGGTCTTATCCACAAAGAGGTGGATAGCAAGGTATCCACATCTCCAATGTAATTTGGAGAGAAGAAAAATTTCAAGGAATCCACATTGATGGCATAGATTGTGATTTTTACTTTTCTTGATGATCCCTCTGAGAAAGAGTGCGAAGAGGAGGAAAGAGAGCTGAGAATGGAAGAACTAATCCTCTGGAGAAAAAAAAAAAGCAGCAGAAGCCCATCCTGAGGAAATATGCTCAGACTGAAAAAAACAGTCTGATATGAAAACCAAGAGAGGAAAACATTTCAAAAAGGACGAGAGACCAACAATGTTGAGTGCACCAGAGAACGGGGAAGAAGTGAGAAAGATAAGCTCAACAATTAGGACGTCTGGGTTGAGCTTTAAGTGCGTTACTTGAGGAAAATGTTGGAGGGCAATACTCAAGTTGCCTGAAGAATTGGTGGGAGACATTTCAGAAGTGTGATTGTAAATGAAAGCAAAAGTACAACTTCAGGAAGCAGAAGGAGCAAGGAAAATTTCATCTGAGAAAAGAGTCTGAAGATATCTGCAGGTGAAGGGAGGAGGGTTTATTAGAGCGAGAACTGAAGATGCAGGATGGAGGGAGCCAGCATCGGGGGAGGCACGAAGGGATGGATGATGGAGTCAAGGAGAAACACGGAGTGATAAATCTTGGGTGAGAAGCAATACCTCCACATCTGAACATGGGAGCGTAGGGGTGTGTAAAATAATGGGAAAGGTTAAAAGAGATTGTAATTTGGAGAGAAGAAAAATTTCAAGGAATCCACATTGATGGCATAGATTGTGAATTTTACTTTTCTTGTTTTTAAAGATAAAATTTCCTAGGTAGTGCCCAGCCTGCTCTGTGTACTCTTAGCAAGCATGATAAATAAATAAAAACTACCTAAATAATGCATACATGTGTACCAGCAGTTACTGCGTGTTTATTTCTACTAGCAATCTATTCTGATTTGTGCAGATTTTCAAGAAAAGCTGGGATCCTAAAGCATCGACACAAAAGTAACTTTGCATGGATTTTTTTTTTCATTTTCACTCCTCTTATTTTATCTAATTCACTGCATCACTTTGTCTCTATAGAAATACCAAAAGCTTTAAGGTTTTTTCTCAGTGGATTTGCTGAATTATGTGTAAATGGTTTGATGGCATATTATATCCTAAGAGTTAATATATTTTCAAGAAATCAGAAGAATCCATGGTAGTTTAAAGCAGCAGTTGATAGCCAGTTTATTTTCGTTTTCAGGTGTGGAAGGCTCCTCTATACTATTTTTTTTAAATGATCATGAGTTTTAATAATTTTTTTTTAAATTTTTTATTTATTTGCGAGAGAGAGAATGAGAGACAGAGAGCATGAGAGGGAGGAGGGTCAGAGGGAGAAGCAGACTCCCTGCCAAGCAGGGAGCCCGATGTGGGACTCGATCCCAGGACTCCAGGATCATGACCTGAGCCGAAGGCAGTGGCTTAACCAACTGAGCCACCCAGGCGCCCGATCATGAGTTTTAAAGAAAATTAACTGCTACACTGAGCAATATCCACAGAATTCTTGAGATTGACCTCAGGGGGTAATAAAGAATGCAGAGACCAGTCACATTTTGAGTTTTGCACCAAGTGAAGCCAAGGGTGTTCAATAAATGTATGCAATCCTCTCTGAGTGTCTGTCTTGTCAGTCTGAGGATAAGACACAACAGTCTTGAGGGCAAAGTCAGAACAACTTAACATCACCAATAAATGAATGAGGCCGCATTGCTGGAACCCAAAGACTGATAATCCACAGTGACAAACATTTCACCAAGTGTGCCTTATACACAGACTTTCTCTGAGGTCTAGCAAAAAGAGTGATCAGAAGAGGTAAGCACAGCAGCTGGTACCCATTTAGAAACTTCAACCAAGTTACTGTTCCAATTTTTTTCTCCTGAAGCAAAATTTCCATGAGCATAATCACCCTTGCTCTAAAAAGCGGGGTTGTTTTAAATCCACTCCAAAATGAATAAGATGTTTTTTCTCATTATGATTTTACCTTACCGTGTTATCCAATTTGACACAAAAGCTTAGTAAGTGAAACCTGTTCCTAACTAGGTAAAGTAACACAGCATGCCATAATCATTACCATCACCATCATGATCACATCACCCTCATGGATGCCAATTAATAGTCACTTATTAGACACCAATTATTATTTATGCACGTACCATTTTATCTTATTTAATCTCCCCCAAATTTCTTTGAGGTAATATTATTATTATCCACATTTTAAAAATAAGGCTATCAAGCACAGAGATGTTATGTACCATTCCCAAGTTTACACAGCTCTTAAACTAGTTTCCCTGTTATCAGCCACTACCCGATAATGACTTCCGTATTTCTATCATGAATTTGGTGCTAATTTGTTTTTAACAAAAACTACATTGATATTAGTATTCATCAGCATTCCATTCCAGCAAGTGATCTCCAATAATATTCCACCCCAACAAGGGCCCCCAACAAAACAAAACAATAAAAGTCAGTCATTGTATAGAATGATCATTTTTAGGAAAAAATATATATCCTGAAATAAGCTTTAAACTAAATGCTATAAGAAGGTATATTTTCCTTTTTCAAAGGTTTGTGCATATATGTATTAACTGAGAATGGATTTGTTTTAAGGAAGATGAAATTTAGGATTCTATGATTAAGAATTGTCTAACGTTTTAATAACAAATTCTATACAATTGCCAGGAACTAGAACTTCAGGGTTTCGCTTTTTAATTTAATTTAATTTAATTTAATTTCACTAAATTAATTTAATTTAGGTAAGGATCTGGTTAAAACAAGATTTGTGGAAAACATTAAAAAAGCAACTATTGGACTCTAATTCTACTGATAACATGATAGACAATATTAACTAAAAAATCATACTTTTTGTTGCAGTGCTGGGCTCAGAGGAGGTAAAGGAACCCTCCAGAATCCTCCTTCCTGCCCTGAGTGGGGGAAAAAGAAAACCTGCTGATACATGAAATGGTAGGTCACCCTATGGACAAGTGCTTGGATTAAAACTGGAACTCAGACTCTAAATGTGCAAGGAGCAAAATGGGGACAGAGGCTGTGAGCCTTTGCTAAGCCAGGGATGGTGGGATGAAAATATAACTGCCTCCTGGGAGTCTGAGAAGATTGCAACACAGTATTTAAATCCCTTCCAAATCCCCTTGTAAAAACAGATAGTGAGGCCCATGGACAATATTTATAACCAAATGAAATGAGCCCTAAAATGCAGTGGATCGAGACAAACAAATAGTCAAAACCTACCAGGTATTAGTGTCTGTAAAAGAGGAAGCAGAGGGAGACAGTAGGGAGTCTGAGAGACACCCCAAACAGGGAACCCCCAAACAGCCAGGAGGTACTTTCTGAAAAGTGAGTAATGATAACTTGATCATCAGCTGAAACTGGGAGGAGCTTTGCCCAGTTCAAGAGCTGGTGAGCATAAAGGGTTCACCATGAGGTCTGAGTGTAGGTACCATCAGGTACCCTGTGACCTTGGGAAACCTATGAGCCAGGGCTCACTTCCAGGACCCCCCAAATGGTAACAAACTGCTAGGAGTGGAATAAAAGTTGAGCAGGACAGGGACAACAGAGACAAAAAAAGTTTCATTTAGATAAAAGTGAGTATGAGCTCATCATCAAATTTCCAATCACAGAAAGAAAAAAAAAACCATCATGAGGGAGAGTCTGAAGAAACAATAAACAACTTTACATAACAAAGTACTTCAGATGCTGAAATTGTTATGCTCAAACTTTAATATAGATATGAAATGTTTTAAGAAATAAAATATGAATTTAAAAATAAGCCCAAGGAATAGATTATGACAACCAGTAAGACTTGAAAAGTAACTATTATAATAAAAATATAAATTATATAAAATCTCACCAGATGAGTTAAATAACATATTATTTATTTATTAGTGAACGTATGTTAAAACTGATCAAATTACACTAAATAGAGCATAGAGAAATGAGGAGATGAAAAATTTGAAAAGAGATCTTGAAAGAAGAAAAGGTGTGCATACCTAACATATTAATAATCAGCAGAAGGATAAAACGAAGAGATAATATTTGAAGAAATAATGGCTATGAATTCTCCAAACTGGTAAAAGAAAAAACAGGACTCCATGTGTCCTGGAGGAATTTTGCAGTAAAAAGAAGCTCTCACTCCATAAACTACAGTGAATCTGCAGTGGCTCAAAGGCAAAGAGAAAATATTTAAAGAAGACAGAGAAAAAGATAGATCACATGGGAAGGAATGACAATTCGACTGGTAACAGAATTCCCCGGGGTTTGGGGAAGAAGAGAAATCAATACAGTGAAATAATATATGGAAAGTGTGCAAAGTTCATAACCAGTGACCGAGATTTTGTGCAACAGGCTTTGGGGAATGAGGATGATTTAAAGACATTGTCAGATAAATAAAAACTGAGAATGCTTTCCACCAATAGATCTTTGCTCAAGGCACTTCTAAAGCAGGCGCTGCTGGAGAAGCATGATGTCAAAACCAAGTCAGAGATGCAAGAGAGATGGTAGCATTGACTCTGAGAAACCTGGAGGGGAAGACAGACACATATTGATGGAAGAAATAATACTGACACAATTTGACATTCAGATTCTTTGAAAGGTTAGAATTAAAATATTGAACAAAACTGGCATGAAAATCAGCACTGGATGTGATGAAATTTAAATGTTTCAGCATCCTTCTCTTGTTGAGAAAGAGGGTGATTTATAGTCCTTTTATTCTTTGTGCATAGTAAAATGTCAAGGGTGACCACTAAAGTAAGAGAAATAGAGTGTAGTCTTTCCAGATAAGGAGAGACTAGAAGATGGAAAATAAAAACACATTTAGGGAAAAATGCTCAATTTGTAAAAGACAAGAAAGAATATAAAGAAGTATTGAGAGGGCATGAGAAATATAAAACCAGTAAGATGGTAAGAACTAGTTGAAATTCATCAGATTAAAAGTGAAGGTAATTGTACTGGGTAAAATAAAAAGTAAATTTTAGCTTTATGTTATTTACTAAAGACATCTAAAACAAAATGTCATGAAAAGACATAAAATAAAGGTTTGTAAAAAAAAAAACCTGATAAAATACTAACCAAAAGAAAGCTGGGATAATTGTAATATCAGATACACTTCACTTAAAAAAAAGGTCATTTTACTTACAAAAAGATCATTGTATGGAATACAGAAGTTATTATGGGGCATCTGGGTGGCTCAATCTGTTAAGCATCTGCCTTCCGCTCAGATCATGATCCCCGAGTCCCAGGATCGAGCCCCACACTGGGCTCCATGCTCAGCGGGGAACCTGCTTCTCCCTCTCCTTCTACCCCTCCCCTTGATCATGCTCTCTCTCACTCACTCTCTCTCTCCAATAAATAAATAAAAATCTTTTTAAAAAAGGGCTATCATAAAAAGATAAATGTTCAATTCACTAGAAAGATACAGTGAAGCTTGCATAGAACTTATAAAACAGCTCCCGATATAAAAGTTGATAACACTATAGGGATAAACTGATAATTTTCCATCATAGTGGGAGATTTCAATATAGTTTATTCAATTATTGATACTTCTGATATTCAAAAAATTAATGAAGATACAGGGTAATTGAAAAACAATGAAGCTTGACTCAATCAATATAGAATCACACTTCCAACCATTAGAAAATGCACATTATTCTCAATGACATATGGAATATTTACTAAAACTAATAATATATTTGTTCATAAGATAAAGCTCAACACATTTTAAAGAGTAGACCATTTTCTTTGACCACTACACAATTAAATTAAAAACTGGTTAAAAGAGGATAATCTTTGTGTAAGACTGTTGAATCACAGACCTGTACCTCTGAAACAAATAATATATAATATGTTAAAAAAAAAAAAAAAGAAGAAGAAGATAGCAGGAAGGGAAAAATGAAGGGGGGAATAGGAGGGGGAGACAAACCATGAAAGACTATGGACTCTGAGAAACAAACTGAGGGTTCTAGAGGGAAGGGGGGTGGGGGGATGTGTTAGCCTGGTGATGGGTATTAAAGAGGGCACATACTGAATGGAGCACTGGGTGTTATATGCAAACAATGAATCATGGAACACTACATCAAAAACTAATGATATAATGTATGGTAATTAACATAACATAATAAAAAAATTTTTCTTTAAAAGTGGAAAAAAAAAGAGGATGATCTTTATAATTCCCACAGGTTTAAGTTCTAAAACTTCCATATAAAATACTAAAGAATTTATTACAATGGAATTAAGATATACTTGCAACTGAATGAGAATGAAAATACTACGTATAAAAGCTTGTGGGATGCTGCTGAAGTAGCATTTAAAGTTGCCTTATATGCTTATATTAGTAAAGGAGAAAGGTAGAGACTAATAAAATAAGCATCCATATTAAGATGTCTAAAATCTTAAATTTAAGATGTCTAAAATCTTAAATTAGGAGCAAAGCAAATATCTATTGATAGTAAAATAGATTAAAATGTGTATATTCACAAAGTAATATACTATACAGCAGTAAAAATGAATAAGTTGTAACTACACTAAAACACTGATGAATCTGAGAACATAACATTAAGAGAAAAATATCCGAATACATCCTATAATTTGATATATATGAGAGACCAACATGTGAAAAAATTAGAAAAAAAATCACCTTAATTAGTCTGAGATGACATAAATTGATTTAGAAATGAATTAGCCATTAGTTGAATTCAATCACCTTAGAAAAGATCATTAATTTAATTATTTATGAAAGGGAATTATGGATAATATCAACATAAAGCAAAGCATGCTCTTCTTGTGTTTAAGAGTTTATGACAATTAGTTCTTTTTGCCACTAGATTATAATTTTATACTTCATAGACTCGTTAAGAGTTTGTCTTAAAAAGTGAAATATTCTTTCAAACGGGAAGTACATACTTATTAGTAAATTCTGGCTTTTTGAAGTTCTTGAAAATTTTCAGAGTAGGGACATATAATCAATACAAAATAGGTTATACTTTTATTATGACAAATGATACACTTTAGTTAGTTTATATTCTTTCAGAGGTCTTTAACCTAAGTTATATCAAATATATAAATTATAAATGCTATAAACGTTTATCTCCTTGTTTATTTTTTATTTATTTTTTATTTTTCTAAAAGATTTATTTATTTATTTTTAGAGAGAGCGAGAGTATGCAGGTGGAGAGGGGCAGAAGGAGAGACAGTCTTAAGCAGATACCACTCTGAGCATGGAGCCCAGATATGGGGCTTGATCTCAGGACTCTCAGATCATGACCTGAGCAGAGTCATAGGCTTAATAGAATGCACCACCCAGGTGTCCCTGCTTGTTTAATTTTTAAGCACCTTGTGCTTATTTAAATTTTCAGACAAATTTCAAAATAGCTTAATTCTGATATCTAAAATATTAGCTTAATTCTGATATCTAAAATATTTAATATTGATGCAAATTACTTATTAATATACCATATTTATACAAAAAGAAAGAAAATGTAGAACCAAAAAATGAATGAGTGTTTTCAAATTTAGGAAGCTTTACAAAGCAAATCACAAACATAAGCTATAAAGGAAGTTGTCTAAAACATGGAAATCCTGGCTTGTCCTCTGCTGGGCTTGAGTTTCCTTAAAAAGTAATTAACTTCTAGAAAAGATTAAATTTTAAGTATATCCTTAAAAAGTTAAATTCATTATCTTTGATATCAAAATTATATCCCAGAGACTTTATGATGATCCCAAACCTGTCTATGCAGATAATTTTGGTGAGTTGCTAATGGCAAAATGCTCACTATTCATATTTAGAGAAAAATGTTACAGAAGAAGATGCCAAAGTTAAATTTCCACATAGAGTCATCTCAAGAATGTTCTTACTCTATCACTTCTTTTAAAATACTTATTTTAGGGGCGCCTGGGTGGCTCAGTTGGTTGGGCGGCTGCCTTCGGTTCAGGTCATGATCCTGGAGTCCGGGGATCGAGTCCCGCATCGGGCTCCCTGCTCGGCGGGGAGTCTGCTTCTCCCTCTGACCCTCTCCCCTCTCATGTACTCGCTCTCTCTCATTCTCTCTCTCTCAAATAAATAAATAAAATCTTAAAAAAATAAAAAAATAAAAAAAATACTTATTTTAGGGGCATCTGTGTGGTTCCAATAGTTAAGCGTCTGACTTCTGCTCAGTCCTGGGATCAGCTGCACATTCAGCACTCTCCCTCTGCCCCTTCCCCTGCTTGTCCATGCTGTCTCTCTCAAATAAATAGAATCTTTTAAAAAAATACTTATTTTAAGGGGAAAGCCAACCTATCTTTACTTAAATGTTGACTACCAGACAATAAAATCAAAAGAATTATAGGTTTTTATAAAAATTTTTTCCTTGGTACCCCACACCCATTGTTATAAATACACTGTCAATGTCTCAGCTATGTCAAGAGCCTTGAATTCCTCTAGCTGCCAATCTTCCCTTGGCACCATTTGCCTTTTAATAATGTACGTTTTCATTCCTCTGTTTTATTTCATGTTTTGCCTTTGGGCAACTTCCTGGGGAGTAATGTTTTTGGATGTACAGTTTTTTTTTTTCAGAAAACTTAAAATATTAATATCAAATGGTTGTGCCATTTAAAATTCAAAAATGTGTTCATTTTGCTTTTAATTTTTAAGGTAATAGATCTTAAATATAATACAATCTAACATCCCTTGATGTCTTCCTCTGAATTCCATGGAAAGCAAATTATTCGTTATATATTTATCGTATCTATAAAAAATACAGAATGAAAATCAAATGGACATTTAGAATCAGAAAGCCACAGCCTTTAAAAAAATACATCCACAAAAGCAAGCATCAATTAAACCATAATCGTCTGTGAATTATGGAAAATTTGATTTTGCAATATTACTTTCACTGATGTAATAGAGAGACGTTCATGTATTGCTGATTCTTATCAGTATCTTCTTTATTCCTACAATAAAACCCCAGATATTTGAGAATCCAGTCCACCCGGATGGTTTCAAGCATCTCCATCAGAGTGAACCAGGATTCAGGAGGTGATACCTCTGTTCTGTTTTATACTGATCCTTCTCCACAAATTAACCTTTTCTTCCTTCCCAGCCAAAAAATCTGGAAATGAAGGACAGTCTCTGTGCGTCTAGTACCAAAGCAGAAAAACCAACCTATCAGAAGTAGAGGACTTGGTCCCGTCCAGAAGACAAGAGATGCAGGCACTGCACTGGAGTTAGAGAATGTGGGTGGAAGGGAGCAATGGGCTCAAAGCAAAAGCTATTTGTGAACCTCCTTTATGAAAGACAAATAAATGACTGAAAGATAAATAAGAAGTCTGACCAAAAATAAATACGCATGTACATAATGTTGAAAAGAGTTCAGAAAAAGAACAATGGATCTTCCGTTTAAATTATCTTCAGTATGTTTTATTTGATAAATATCTGAAGGTTTTGATGATTGCTTCCAAAAAGGCATGATAAAAAAATATGTGCTATAGAGAATATAATCTTCATGTGTGCAGCAACCAATGTATTAAAATGTATAATCTCAAAAAATTTTTTTTAAATTAAAAAAAATAAAATGTGCCATCTCATGATGTCCTTGGACATTTATCTCCTATAATCCGTATGAAAGAGTAGACATTTTTTTGGTCACACTTTTTTCTTTTCCGTTACTACTCTTATTTCTTATTTACTTCTTAATTAACCTTATTTCATCCCAACAATTCCATTTTACTCCCTTTTATAAAGTAAACTACAGTTTTCTGTGGCAGTAAGTCTAAAGTCCTCTGGCCTGCTGGATCTCTACCTCATAGAGATGTTTCACCCTACACGTCCTTACGTCTACTGCTTTCTGACACTAGCCCTTAACTCCAGACAACTCTTCTTTTGATGGCTTCTACATATCATGCTATTTCGGTTGCTGACTTTGAAATACAGAAAAAATATATATTGGCATCTCTCCTTGGTCCCTGGCATAGAGTTTCTAAATCTCCTGGGTGATGGAAGAGTTTTTGTTCCCATGAGGCAATGCTTGGTGGGCTCCTGGATGGGGGCTGGTCATCAAAAAGACCAAGCCATGATTAGAAGCTGGAAATTTTCAGTCCCATTCCGCATACTCCAGGAGGGGAAGGGGGCTGGAGATGGAGTTAATGATCAACCATGTGTCTGTAATAAAACCTCCATAAAAAAATCTCAGACATATGGGGTTCAAGGAACTTCTGGGTTGGTAAACACATCTACCTACAAGGAAAGTGGCTCACCCCAACTCCTATGGTTCCTTTACCATATCCTTTATTATATAATAAACTAGTAATTGTAATTAAGTGTTTCTCTGAGTTCTGCAAGCTGTTCTAGTAAATAATTGAATCCAAGGGAGGAAGTCACGAGAACCTCCGATTTGTAGCCATGTTGGAAAGAAATTGTGAGTAACCTAGGGACCTACTACTTAAAATTGGCAACTGAACTAGGGAGCAGTCTCTGAGCTCTAAACTCAGGGCTCCAAGCCCTTAAACTATGGGGTCTGTGCTAACTCCATGTTAAGTGTCAGAAGTGACTGAAATTGTATGACACCTAGCTGGCATCACAGAGAATTTCTTGGTGTGGAAAACAAAAACCAAAAAAACAAAAAAACCATACATCTGGTGTAGGAAGTGCTGGGACCCTGGTAACTGCTGTGAAAGTGAAGAGACAGGAGAAGTGAGTTTTCTCTTTACATCACTTCTCTCTATTTCCAGTTATTCAAAGCTAACCTTCTTCAACGTACAAATTCTGGAACCCCCTGCTTCATGAAGTATGCCCTGACTACCTTTGACTGTAGGGGAAGAGTGGAGAGCAGGATTGTTTTAGAGGGCTTTCCTGAGGATCACGTGGGAGCTTTGCCTTTGCATCAGTGAGACGATTCTGCACCCCTGTAATTACTCTCCTTTTTTAAATCCCGGAAGCAAGTCCACGTGGGGTTCTATTATTTGTAGTCAAAGAGCTTTGAATGAGATATGTGACAAGTACCACATTTAATGATTGTCTTGTACTGTCCTCAGGAGCGGTGGGCACAGTAGGAGCACTCAATAAATACTGAGATCTGCTCTGTCCAATGCAGTACTCACCACACGGGGCTTTGGGCTACTGAAATGTGACTAGTACCAACTGAAATGTGCTGTAAGTGTAAAACACACGCACAACTTCAAAAAATGGTGTAAACTATCAATATATTTCTGTACTGATACATAGTAAAATAATATTTATAGAGAGAGTTAAATAAACATTAAAATCATTTTAACATTTTTTAACCCTTTTAATGTATCTACTAGAAAATTTAAAATTACATGTGTTGTTCGCATGATTTTACACAAGACAGCACTGACTTAAAATGATGTTTTTTTAAATCAGGAAACATGGAGGGAAGATTTCTATTTCCCAAAATTTTAGGAACTTACAGGAAAATTTAAAGTTTACCCTGTATATTTAGAATGCCATTGATATTTTAGAGGGTATTTTCTGAGGGTTTTGTCTGTTTCCGACATACGAGCTTAGATTCACTACTAACTATGTCATTCTTCTCAGATATACAATTATATTTAAGTTAATGAACATTGGAAAACATCAGCAAATAAAACATCATTGCTCAACTATATATGCTGTACAGCAAATCTTTAGCGATTGAAGGTTTAAGGCAGAAACAGGATTATTTTATTTCATTCTCCTTCAACCACTGAAAAAATTCATGTATTTGAACGTAAGTCACTTTCATCTTCAGGCTTGAGGACATGATAAAGTATTTCTGTTACAAGGCATCATTTCAAATAACATAGTGTTTTTAAGTTTCAACATAACTAAGTTTAAAAGTTAAATTCCTGTCAGAAGGTTTAGTACGAAATGACTCAATCTCTGAACACATTAAAATATAAATATTTTATGAATTTCAGCTGGAAATTTATACTGTGTGCCAAAGAGAATTTATCATCAATACAAGCAGTACTTACTTGATACTCTTGCAGGCTTTTCTGCTAAAAAAAAAAGAACACAAGTTTTGTTTAACTCAGATAAAATGCAAAGACATTATATTTTGATGGGCCACATGAAGGTTAACTAATATCTTTAGACTTCCTTATTATTTAAAAATTAATGAAAGAATGTAACTATTGCCTGAGAACATGGATCTTTGAATATATTAATAGCTTTTATGTGAAATATCAGAAAAGCTATTAATTACTGTAGATGTCACAACATATTTATACTTTTTAAACACTCTTACTAAAATCAGCAGGATCTTTGTTAAATTAAGTGTCTTGGTTCAACTCTAATTATAGCCAACTTGAGTAAAATCACTTTGTATGATGTAATTAATCTAAATATTTGTTTAAAGTTTCCAAATTCCATAAAATGTATTATTGAGAATTATTTTCCTTTCAAAGATAATAAGGACAAATAACTAAACCTTAAAATGCAACATGCAAAATCAGTTTAATTTTTTCATAACTATTTGTCTATTAGTTTCAATGAGAAACCATAATTCTTCAAAGTAGCTTTTTTTTTACATTAAAGTATATGTATGTAGGACAAAAATATAAGGTGAAATGATTATCCCAAATACTCTAACAGACATTCTAACTTCTTGAAAAATAAAAAAGATTGGTAACATCTACTTTCTACCAACATTAGGCTTTTTTTTTTTTTTAGTATAGTTGACACATAATGTTACATAAGTTTCAAGTGTATAATTTAGTGATTTGACAAGTTTATACATTATGCAGTGTTCACCACAAGTGTAGCTACCATCCCAACATTAGTCTACTTTAAAGGACTGGGCTTGAAAATATACATTTTTAAATGAATCCGCATTACATGATTTACTTTGAGACTTATAGAGTTTCTAATATAAACCCAAGAATTACAAACTTACAAAAATTAGTTAATGCCAATAAAATTTTTTTTCATTTGAGGTATTTATGGTTTTAGTGATAATACAGTCACATGCCTCATGTATAAAATTACAAAATAACATGTTATTTTTCCTTTAAAAATACTATCACTGGCTAAAAGACAGGAACTTAAATAGGAATACAATAAACATTTATTGAAATACAATGAACCATACGTTGAATGAAGGAATGAATAAGAATGTACCTGTATTCTCAACTAGCTCAGGGTTAGTTTTGTGCTTTCATATGTAATAATTTGTCCCGTGTATTCATAATATGAAGACCTTGGAAATGATGGACTCTGGATTGGTAAGAAGGTACTGTCCATCCAATAACCAAATCCCTTGTACAGCCCTCTAGCTATAGTTCGAACAGACCACTCCCTTGGGAACAAAGTTGGGTACATTTATATTTTACCTTTGGGCTGTTCTGATTAGTAGAAAGCTTCTCCTATGTGTGTTACAGTGTGATGGGGTAGTGAAATGTGATTGAATGAGTTCAACTGTTAAGTCTTTGGCGTCATACTTGGAGCCAAATCCTTTCTCTACCATGTAAACATTCTGAGATGTTAGACTTCCTTCATCACACTTACCTCATCTTTAAATTGGGCATGATAATTGGGCCTGTGCTGAGGATTAAATGAACTAATAATAGGAAAGGATGTACCAATGAATTTTTTAAGTAACTGGTATCTTCTCATTCTTCTGGCTAATTATCTTAAAAGATGCTAAGCAGTATTTTAAAAGTTAAGAAAAAAATATAAAATTTATGCCCCTATATGCTTCTCCAACTTTGGCTTGTCCTTATTCTAAATTTTACCCTTTAATATTACTGGTAACTATATGTCTAAATTACTAATGACTATATGTCTAAATTATATGTCTACATATGTCCTGCCCTTTCAGATATCCATAATACAGTAAGCAGAAAGAAGGAACAAGTGAAAAAACAAGACTCATTCCCCCTCCCCACACACTGGAGTTCTATACGTTTACTATGAATGAAAACAATTGTTCAATTACTGCATGTTTATTTAGCATCTTAAAATTTGAAACATTTAAATTTCATTACATTTTGAATTAATTAGATTTGTTTAAAATTATATCACCCAGACTACATAATTCAGTTATAACATCCATTTATAGTTTTTTGATATTCAATATCACCAAAATAGGTCATTCTCATTTTAGATAAAGGACATCTTCCTGCCGTGCACATTCTGGCCTTTTCCCCTCTACCAACCACTTTTTGTCTAGGTGGAATTAATTTAAAGGGCCAACTTTAGATAATAAAAAATATATTTATGACATTGTTTATATTTATGTAATACATAAAATATTTCTCAGCTCTATCTGTTTTTACAACTATATAATTTTTGACCTTATTATGCATATTATGAGAGTCTTTTGTAATAGAGAAATTTATCTTCTGGTATGTGCTGGAATATTTTATTGAATGTTTATGTTGTTAATGTTCTAATTTCTGCACATCTGCTAGCTTTCCACTGAAATGTAAACCTCCTCTAGATTTCCTACCTGTCCACTTCCTCTGCTACTAGCAGAAGTGTATAAACGGTAGACTTCCTTGCTTTAAAATAATTTACTGTTAATATTAAGTGCAAACATAATTTAGGCACCTCCATACCAACTTAGCATTTGGAATATTTACAAAGTTGATTCAAGGTTACCTTTTGTCACGTTGTGTGATTGAAGACTTTCTTTTCTTGTTGAGACTGTCGATAAGGAAAATGTAAATTAAACTATGAATTTTTAAAGGGAATTTTCATAAGAATTTTGGCTCACTTCAACTAACTTTGGGAACATGGGAATAATTTAAATATTGTACATATTTTCTCAGGGTGATTTAAAAAGTTTTTCTCTTCTTCTAACACTTAACAAAAATAAATGTCACACCAGTAGAGATTGTTTTGTTTGCACAAACAGAGATTAACATGATTGCAGTGATTACAATTTAAATTAATGAGAATCCATGTATGATGGGTCATTGCAAGTAACTGAATTCAGGGATAAACCAAAAAGACCAAAACAAACCTGCCCTATTATTAACAATCCTTATGATATGTCTAAGAATGTCTTCCTTTTGATCCAATAGAATATTTCTTTGATAAGTAAGGCCTTTGTAAGTTTTTCAAATAACTACATTGAAAATCAGTGATTATCATATTATATTTTGTAGTTTGCCAAATAAATACACCCAGTGTTAAGAAAACAAGCAACTTTGTGATGCAGTTTCTGAACTTGTTGCTCACCAATGGCACGACCACACATGGATGCACACAGGCTGGGACTGGCCTGCCCTCCACTCTTTCTTCGACAAGGACATTACCACGTATCCACTGGCTAGTTTCTACATTTCTTCTTTTAATCACACTAGCGCTCATCATGTACACAAATTAAAGTTTTATTTTAAAGTGATATAAATAAGCCTCGACTCAACAATTTTGGCTTCAGGGCTTTGCATTATGCTTTTCCATCTTTTAAAACATTACCTTTTTCTTCTTTAAGATGTTTCATTTCTGCTTTTTCTGTAGAGGAAAAAAAAGGTAATTTTGAGTCACCTATCATTTATTCATAGGTCTTCCTAAGGTTTGGAATTAAATTTTGTGTAGTCAATGTTCACAATTCAGGCATTATATGAAAAGAATTCTATGCTGTTAATTTGGAAATAGCAGAACCTACATTTCCATTCTCTTTAGATATTTAACAATAAGTGATACTTACACTCTTGCATGGAAAATCCTACAGTGAACTGCAATTCTGATACGTGCTTTAAAATCTCTGTCCACATGCTTTTAAATGATATAATTTGTATAATTATGTATTTTTTATTTCTGTGTTTTTACTGTTAATTTGGTGTACATGTATTTAAATGTCATCTTTACCTTTACTTTCTTTTTCAGATTTTTCAATTTTCTTCTTCCCTGCGGGGGAAATATAGCAACAAGAAATCATCAGCTTAAAAAACATGACTTTCTTACTCAATCTTGAAGTAAACAGTTGGAGATGGGACTTAATCCCATAACTGGAGAGGGTCAGGTCTCCGCATTTTCAAGATGTGGAGGAAGAGTATACCTCCTGCGTGTGAGAACATATATATTTTTGTTATGCTTGGTTACTGGGCTTATACTCAGTCACCTGGATGGCAGAGCCCCCTCCCCTTTTCTCTTTGTCTTTGTTTTTATGTGCTTTGAAGGAAAGCTAGAGCAGGCCATGAATTTATGAAGTGTAAACTAGTAACAATAGGAGAAACATCCAAATTTTCAATTGTTTTCTTTAGGAAACAAGAATTGAACTGGTGCTATGGATGCTCAATAAGAAAACTATGGAATAAAAACAATGAGAGTTGCAAAATATCTCCATGCTTTTCAAAACAGTTTCAGTTGATTGATGATTTTCTTCAACTATAGTTATCAGACAAGAAAACCAGTATGTAATGAGTGACAACCACGTATGTAGTGGGAATGTGGCATACGTTATCTTATTTAATATTCTTCACGAGCCTTTTGGGAAGTCATTTTGTCTGTCCTACAAATGAGGAAACCATGAATCTGAGCTGGTTAAGGGGTTTTCCCAAATGTTACACACCTAGATAGAGACTCAAATTTACATATAGATGTTTCCACAGATCTGTGTTACCTCCTTTGGGAAAGTAAATATTTACCTGATTCTGTGACTTCTGATGTTTCCTCTTTAGGAAAAAAAAAGAAAAAGAATATAGTAGAAAAAGAAAAGGAAAGAATAGTTTTGTATTTCAGTAGCAGACAATTGAGCTTTATCTCCAGGTATTTCCTTTTAATTCCACTAGTAATGACAATAAACACATATGCTCAAAATGGCAAAGAAATGCACTGATAACCAGTATCTCTGAAAACTGTAACTAGAAATCTATTTTGAAATTAGAACTACTCTATAAACCAATCTAAAACATCTATGCCTGTACGGTAGAATTAATCAGTTTGAAGTCCTTTGGTTGGTTTTCTTAATTACAAAATTACAAATTATAAATCTCTGCTTCACAAACTTTTAACTTGATCTTCATATATGCATGCATGTGTTCACTCACTGAATATTTATGAAGCAACTTCATGTATAAGATGTTATACTAAATGTAATGGGTGGGGTTGTGGGATGAGGTTGAAAAATATCACAGAAATAAATTCAACTCACAGTGACTACTGTCAGAGCAGTGAGACAAGATATAAAATGCTACTTATCTTTAGTCTATGATAATATAAAACCAGCCTCTCTTTTTGTTCTTTTAGTTAATGCATACACCAATAATATTTTAAAATATAACATGGCAGGTTTTTAAAAATATATTTTTCCTCACAGTTCAGTTCAAGTGAGAACATTTCTATAAACCTGATCCATTTAATTATCAGTCTTCTATAACTTCTCTGGAAGCTATATGCAAAATTCAAGAAAAATTGATTAAAATATTTCATGATAATGAGGATGAAAAATGAATAACGTTTCACAAACAGAACAGTATTTATGTCATTATGGTGATACGTCATATTAGCATTGTAGTTTTGACTTTCAACCCTTAATTTTTGCAATACTCTTCATATCCATAGCAATAATAAAAACTAAATGTACTAGCGATTTTCTCCAACCCAAAGGCAACATTTAATATTTTAACATCAAATTCAATTAGAAGAAAACTCTGGCTGTATTTGTAAAGAATCTGTCACGATACTCTTAAGGAACCAGGTTATTCCTTGGCATTTAAGAACTTTAGATACAACTTCTAGATACACTTTTGATTGAAATGCACGTATTTTTACCCCAGGTTAAAGTCTGGGTCATAATTTAACAGTATTAAATAATAATTTCATTTTTATGAAATTACATAAAACTTCATAAATTTTCAAAACTGTTGCATATGTATTTTTGCTTGGAATGTCAAAATAAAACAGATTCTGAAATACTAAAAACAACCTACCTTCATGCTTTGAAAAAGTAAGATAATAAAAGTCTAATGTGTTAAGATTCAATAATTGGAGACAGGTATTATGTGTTCTAAATTTTTCTTAACCCAGCAGTGACTATTAGAGGAATCTCCATACTGTGTTTACTCAATGCACCCTAACAAACAAATGGAAGTACATAAAAGAGAGATAAACCACTTTTTTCCACCCAGGCACTAGTTATATTGGTAAATGTATTAATTACACAGGCATGAAAACAGGAAACATTTTTGTCATTCCCTCACATATCCTGGTACAGTGTAATATATCTAATAGGTGTTCAATAAAGACATGTTCAAGGATTAATGAATAAAATACACACAATATTCTTTGTCAGTCAGAATCATTTACATAGGTGATGGCATACTGGCTATTGCATGAATAAACATACTGTCTTTTTTTGGCTGCACATACAATTCAAAGAGATTATAAAATTGAAGTAATTAAAGAGCAAATTCTTAAAATTTTGAAGTGGTACACTTACTTGAAGTTGGTTTAGGTTTGTCTAAAAAGTAAAGAAGAAAAGAAAACCAGCGATCATCTTCCACCTATAGGTAAAATATCAACCCTTTATATTCCTATTTCTGTCTGTTCAAGTTAAAATAGGAATAGGCTAAACATATTAAAATGAGCAATAGAAAATGCATTTTGAATAATTTTAAAGTTATATTCCTAGTGAATTCCCCATAGAAAAAATTACAAAGCTTTTGAATATAGAATCTTCTTAGTCTCTTTATCCCTATGAAACCTTATTTTTTTTAAAAGATTTTATTTATTTGAGAGAGACAGATAGGGAGAGCAGGAACACAGCAGCGGGGAGAGGGAGAGGAAGAAGCAGGCTTCCCGCTGAGCAGGGAGCCCGATGTGGGGCTCGATTTCAGGACCCTGGGACCATGACCTGAGCCGAAGGCAGACGCTCAACGACTGAGCAACCCAGGTGCCCGAAACCTTATCTTTGGTTTGATGCAATATGAATGCTCACAATAATTTGAATGCCTTACTGCTTCTGAATAGCATAAAACGCATATTCTGCCATCATCCTTTCAGGATACATTGTTTAAGTCTCCCAATCCTGTATTTTAAATGAAGAAACTGATTTAATAAAATCTCAGGAAGAATGGGGGCACCTGGGTGGCCCAGTTGGTTAGGCCTCTGACTATTGGTTTTGGCTCAGGTCATGATCTCAGGTTCCTGAGATCTGGCGCTGCACTCAGTGGGGAATCTGCTTCCCTCCTCTCCCTCTGCCCCTCCCCCTGCTTGCGTGCTCTCTCTCCCTCTCGCAAGTCAATAAATCTTAAAAAAATTTTTTTAAATAAATAAAATAAAATCTCAGGAAGAATAAATAAGTGATAGGTGAAAAGCACAAAACTATACCATCTAAGTACACGATCTCTTTCTCTGATATTCTTTGTCTTCTGAAATTATTAACAAAAACATTAATTATGTAGTCATATACCTAAAGACCCACTTATTCATTAAAAAATGACAATATATGGTCATGATGGTGAAGAATTCAGATCATTCAAAACTGGGTCAACTAATTCAAAATCATTAACAGTGGCAATATAAATTAATACAACTTATATCAGGGAACAATTAGAAATATTTATAAAAATTCCATTGGATGTATCACTTCACTAAAAAATTTTACTGTAAGAAATTTTACTCCAAAGATAAATTCACAAAACTAGATTGGTAGATATATTTATTTGAATATCATTACAAAAAGCCTTTAGACAACTTAAAACACACCAGTCAGAGATTAGTTAAGTAATCTGTACAACTATACAATAGAATACTATTAATGTGGAAATTCTTCATGTGCTGAGATTAAACAATTTTCAAAATACATTCTTAAATAGAAAAATCTAGGGAAAATGTAATTTATAGTATGTCATGATTTGTGTAAATAAATGAAAGTGGGGATATATATGTATTTATTTGTATATATGTATGTGTATGTGTGTATATATGTATACATGCTACGTATATATATGGCTAGAATGAGACAATAAGAAATAACAGCAATTACCTAGTGGATATTTTGGGAATGGGAACTGGTAGAACAGGAAAAAAGAGAGGAGAAGGAGGAATATTTTCACAGCCTCCTATAGGGTATGCCTCAGTGTTTGAACCAGGCCAGCTATCATATTTTTTAAAAATCAAATAGTATTTTTTAAAGAATTAAGCTAACATTTTTATATTTTATAGTTAAGAAAAGATATCAAGTTGAAATTCTTGATTAGTTTTCAGTAAAATGTAATTTGTGTAATTTGGCAAGGTATTTTACAATACTATAAACAGTGGATCAACTTAATCAATATGACAAATGACACTAATATTGACAACAGTGAAAGGGCCTTGTTAATTACGAAGGCAATACTATTTTGTTAATACTGCTGTATTATAACCATAAGAGACTCTTAACTATAGAGAGCAAACTGAGGGTTGCTGGCAGGGAGGTGGGTGGGGGATGGGCTAAATCAGTGATGAGTATTAAGGAAGGCCCTTGTGATGAGCACTGGGTGTTGTATGTAAGTGATGACTCACTGAATTCTACTCCTTTTTGTTTCAGGAGTAGAATATAGTGTAAAATGTAATATTACACTATATGTTAACTAACTAGAATTTAAATAAAAACTCAAAACAAAAAAATACTGTTATATTATAATAGCATGTTTGACAATCCTATACGTATTGGTTATAATAGTTAGCAAAATGTATGATTGTCAACAATAACACGACCCTTATGTCAGATAAACTAGATCTTACTAGAAAACTACAAGCCTAAGCAGTACTAGGAAATAAGATGAAAAGCACTTACATGCTTTGTTTTAATTTTTAATTTAATAAAAATAGTGAATTAAGACAATGTAAAAGCACCTGTTTTTATAGATGGAGAGTCCTTTTCTTGGTGTTCAGCTTTTTCTAGAAAGAGAGATTAAAATTAATTGGCAATCTGTGGACTGTTTGTATAGAAAGCATTTCTTATTTATGTGTTTGCAGGTGATCCTCAGTTTATGTGGGAAGCATGCCCTCAAAGTCATTTGCATGTTGGAACACAGAAAGCACATTGTCATAGAAACACATTATAAACAAGGTCAGGTTCATTCTCAGGGCATCCTGTAAGACAGTACAAAGGTACCAGCCCTCTTGGGACCATGGGGTATAGGGAGAAAAAGATAGAATATGACAAAGAGGAGAATAAAAAGCGGATTTTTCTTTCTGTGCTGAAGGTAGAGTCATTCCTTGGGGATACTTTAAAGCAGATGACATTTGCCTTTGGCATTTTACAAGCTCCCCTTTTTACCCCTCTGACTCCTTCTAGTTCCTTTCCTGCCAGTCAGAAGCAGTTTGTGCTGGACACTAGTTTCTTGTTGAAAATTTAACCTGGGCCCGCCCTATATCAGAAAGTATCACATTTTGTATTTTCATTTTCCTGGTCCACCCTCTCTTTCCAGGTCCATTTAGAACTCTCACAGATGGTTCTCAACTGAGTCTAGGACAGGACAAATGGAATCAAATGTGTAATTGATATTCCTCTTAGCCCTCTGAAAAATATTTGAAATAAAAATAATAGGAGAGCTCTCTCTTTCATCAAAAGTGGAATTTCAAATGAAGCCATTACAGAGTAGGATACTTTGAATGGAGTTGAGAATAGTTGGAAATAGAGCCGATCACTGCCAAGTATTAGTTCTTTCTAAACACCCCCAGGGTTAATCCTTCTGAGCTATTATTGATGTTTACCTGTCCTTTTCTTCCCCCCACTTCTGAATTTGGAGATTCTAAAAGTACTACCATTTTTCCCCAACGTCTATGCACCAACAGTGAAGTAGATGGGAAGATGCAGGACCTATGTGGTCATAAGACTAAATCAGATATTTGTAAATTAGGGCTTGACAGCATGTAAGAATAAGACTTTCATGAACTCAATTTGCATAAATGTTAATATTATATGAACATGCAAAACAAAATAAAATTGAAAAGATGATATTCAACTTATTAAACTGGCATAATAACAGCCCTGCAAAAGTATAATGGATTACAGTAACAATAATAATATATAACATGTATTCAAATACATGCCACAGGTTCTAGAATGTGAATATATTCTTTTAGGCTGCATACATTTGCACCTTATCTCCTGAAGCCACTTATATGGTTTCCTAACTGATCTCACCACATTTATCTTTGGACTGTGTAAATCCATTTTTCATATAGGATCCAGGGAATATTTGACCAACATACTTTCACTGAAGTTGTGCTTCATAAATACACAACATTCAAGGACCAACATCACAATTTGGACACAATTTTGGACTTATTTACTACCTGTGTGATAATGAGCCCATGTTCATGCCTTTCTGAGTCCAATAGTCAGCTTTTAAACTCTGTCACTGTAATTCTAAATCATTCCTGAGCAGTAAAATGGATGATCTTTTAAGTTCATACTCATTAGAAAAGTTCATGATTTTAAGGAACAAATGGCAATATGATTATAATCTCATGGATTTCTAACTACCAAAGTCTACCTACAGTATAATAAATGCTACTTAAACAAACCAAAAACAATATGTGGTTCATGACACTGATGATTGTTTCATTTTCCTTTGTTATTCATTACGTGTGTTTGAGAGGTTGCCAGTTCACTCTAACTTCTTCGTAGTATTTTATAGTCTACACGGACTCGCTCTTGTAGGATTAGTAATAGTGATACAACTTCCAAAGATTTCTTCTGTATAACTATAGCAAAGTATTAATTAGTAGTGAAAGGCAAAGATGTCAAATCAAAGCTATAGCAAAACGTTATTTTATCATCTATACAGGTAATTTAGATTAAGGCAACATTAAAATTAACAATTAAAGAGAAAAAAAAAAAACAAGCAAACTGTTAAAGTTGAAATAGCCAAGCAATGCTTTTCAAATTTTATTCTTTTCATCTCTTACTTGCTGGTTTGGGCTTGACTGTTGGAGAATGGGGAAAAGTAAATGGCATATTGATGAGTGCAAACCATTGAAAAAAATAACTCTAGCTTCTGTATTTATTTCTTCTTAGTTTTAGGTTCTCTTCTTATATTAAGCTTATTCCATTCTCTCTGAGCACTATTATTTCACTCTCAGCAAATATATCAATCACACAGCTTGCTGAAAAATTATGACACACAAAAGGTATGCAAAATTTAAAACAATCTATACATTTGGCACACAAATACATTGGGCTAGCTTCTTGATAATCCCCAAATACCCATATAACTAAATGAGATCCTCAGGGGGCCATATTAACACTTTAGGGTGCAAATTAGAGGAATGCTGAAATTATGAGCTTTGACAGTGGCTTTAATAGAGTACAAGGAACATGTGAGGTGATGTGTAAATGACCTTATAAGGTTTCTTTCTTTCTTATGTGTTAATAGTCTATAATTTTATAAATAATTAGTTCTTTCCTGAATTCTATTGTATTTTCCTCTGAGAAACTGTATTTAAATCTTGATTAGCATGATTATCTTAGTTAAACTGAAGAATTACTTCAAGACTTTTTCCTTTGAAATGATTTTTTTAGTAAGAAATGGGACTTTATTAACTGCCAGTTGCCCAGGTGGGTAGAATTTCCATCTTGGAATTCAATGGAAGGGATTCAGTGGTTTAGGATGTCAATTGATATGACATTCATTCATCTCTATAGGAAAGAACTTCAGAATGGCAAGAGTATGTGCACTCCTTTTTTCTTCTCACATGAAATACTGAGAGATGGACTATTTTAATAGTATATGTTCATACAACCACATAACTGTTTGTGAAGCTCTCATGAAAGGACATTATTCTATCTAATACACAAACAGCAGATTTCATAGTTTTGGATTCCTGTGATTTTAAAATTTGAGGAAGGGCAGTTTTAAAATAAGATTAAACACCTAGCAGTATATGATCATCAATGTATTACTTGGATTACCTCACGAGCTATATGTAAGTTTAGATCAATCCCAAATAATTAAATTACATCACTCTGTATTCCATTAATTTTATTGATTGTATCTTTCAGTTATTTACAAGAATTCACAATCTTAGAATTTATGGCACTAAAACTCTACACACACCAGTGAAGATGTGTGTGTGTGTGTGTGTACCCACATAACATAAAGCTGATACACAGAAGGAAAATATGAAATATCATATTTACCTGTTTTTTCTATAGTGGTAGCTTTTATCCTCTTGATAACTCTTTCTTCTGTGATATGAAAAAATGTTAACACAAGTAGAAAATTTATATGCATCAGTATAAAACAGTGACATGTCAACTTTGATATTTTGTATTCTCTTTGAAAAACACGAATACTGAGAAAAACTTAGCTGTTTTTCCAGTAAAGCAGCAATTGATTCTTCTATTCAAATGGGATGGAGCACAAAGAAAATGCGTCCAGCTGCAGACATCCTTTGCAGCTATCCTGCCATAAAAGTTTTCCAACTGGAATCATCCCCTGACCTGCCAATATACACTCTACCCCTTGCCTTCACTGTTTTTCACTGTATTTATCTACATAGGGCTTGTTTCATAAAACAATAATCCTTTTTTAATAATTGAATTAGAACAGGAAGAAGCAATTTTATTTTATTTTTTTATTTTTCCTGTGCAAGATTCCTCCCTGGGAGCCCAGAATTAGCTTAGTGACCCAAGTTTTTTATGGTACAAAGCTGGGGAAGGGCAAAAGGGATACATTTATGGTATGTCTTCTGTCCTCTATGCTTTTATAGATGTAGTCAAAGAGATTTGGGTCACCGTAGAGAAATTATTACAATCATCGTATGTAAAATTAAACTTCTCAATAATATAGCAGTGGGAATAAGTCAATGAGAAAGTTTCTCTGGGAAGCAGAATTTAGAGTATGAATATTACCACTAAAATAAAAGAAAGGTATGGCTGGAAGACAGTGTGCTTGCTGCACTCTCAGAGACTAAATTCTCTCACTCTCTGTATTTCAGCTCAAAATGACTGACATTTGGGACAGTCAGGAAAGTAACGGGAAGTTCTAAAAGTTATTTCTAAAGTTCTGTCTCTAAGCTGGAGACAGCTATTCTTGGCTCCTCACACCCCAGGTCTGCTTTTCTATTCCTGCTGGTGTCTCATATACTTTAAAGCATAGGCAAATGAAATCAAATGGACTCAAATCCATTTTAAACAGTTTGTCTACAGTAAAAACTTTGAAAGTGTAAGCAAAATATTTCCTAAGATATGCTTAGAGAAATTATGTTTTTAACTTATTAAAGATTCTGGCCTAACCACATTCATAACTTTGGCTAAATAATTCAGCCTGGAATGAAGAACAATATTCTACAGAATAACTGAGACTTGGGACTGCCTCCAAATTAAACTCATATTTAATTAGTGTAAATGAAAACTTAAAAGTTTTTATTCTTAAATAAAAAACAATTGATAAATTTGTTTTGGTAAGTTCTGTGTGTCTTTTTATGAGCAGGACACACTGGCTTATCTCTACTATCTCCAAAATGTAATTACAACCAGGGATGAAAACCAAAGAGAACAAGGCAAAGATGGAAGAAGGAAGGAGGGAAGGAAGCAGGGAGAAATGTTGATTTCCTATTCTTGGGATTTTTGGAATCCAAGATGATCATGTTTTAATGAGCCATTCTGAATTATAACTTTCCCAAGGATATCTTGCCCCAAACAGGACAGAACAAAACAAACTATAGAGCCCATTCACCTGAGTGCTGGCGGTGATGATCTTCATACTAAGCTAAATCTCTGATGGGAAGGGACAGACTAGCTACCTAGTTACACTTGACAGGTCAAGTCCTCAGTTCAAAACACATTGTGAAGATGAGTGAAATTGGAGATGTTCTAGAAGTTGCATGACTTAAGACATGAATCATGCCTGAAAACTTTAGATTCCACATTAAGCTCTTCATCCTGCTGAAACCGGAGCAAGAAGAGACAATTTGATACTAAGGTACCACCTCCAAATACCTGGTTTCCCATGAGAAACAGTCTTTTCTGGTTTCACTACGTCTTGTTCTGAAAATAATAAAAAGAAAATCTTTTTGGATGTTTAGAAGCTTTATAAATTAACGTATGGTGATTTTTTTTTTTTCCTGTTTCATAGGCCAGTGAATAACAGACAGATTTCAACAAATGTGTCCATGGAGAAAAACTGTGTCTAAATTTCATGTCATTTTAATTTATACGAAAAACTTAAGGGTTTCCTTTGCATGAAACAGTATACCAAGAATTCTTTTTTTTTTTTAAAGATTTTATTTATTTATTTGAGAGAGAGAGAATGAGAGACAGAGAGCACGAGAGGGAAGAGGGTCAGAGGTTAGAAGCAGACCCCCTGCTGAGCAGGGAGCCCGATGCGGGACTCGATCCCGGGACTCCAGGATCATGACCTGAGCTGAAGGCAGTCGCTCAACCAACTGAGCCACCCAGGTGCCCCCAAGAATTCTTATTTACATTTAAGTACTTATAATTTCCAAAGTATAGGTTGTAATAAAGCATAAATGCCAAAATATAGATAGCAAATATATATTACTGAAAATATTTAAAACTTTCTTGTCAAAAGTTATTTTGACAAGATGAAATTAATGTATATACTATGTACTTGAGTTTTTTCAGATGAAGTTCAAAAGGAAACATTTATGTATGAAAAAAACTGGAATCAATTAAATTACCTGCAAAATTGTGGTATTTTATAATAATAACTAAAAGTTTTAAATGGCATTAGGCCTAAGTACAAGTTTTAAATGGTATTGGGCTTCTGGTTTAAAAAAAAATAAGGAAAATGCAAAATGTTTCCATCTGGTAACATTCATCTGCAGCAAAAAAAAAAAAAAAAACCACCAAAAAAATACAGTCAGGAAAATAAATCATAAGACAGTACTTAGGGAGTGCCTGGCTGGCTCAGTCCAAAGAGTGTACAACTCTTGATCTCCAGGTCATGAGTTCGAGCCCCATGTTGGGTGTAGACATTACTTAAATAAATAAAAAACTTAAAAAAATAAATAAAAATTTAAAAAAAGACAGTACTTAGGCATTTATAAGCCTTGATACATTAAAAATATATTATTTTTAAGAGCAACTAGAATCAAGCTTATGATCAGTTGCTGGGTAAGCTTTGGTGAGAATTAAAGGAGCAAGATAGTAATGTATGTATATCTAAACTTGGATTCTTGAATTTGTTGATATTGAGTAATCCTGCTGTGTGATTTTTTACAGTGAAGAAATAGTTTCCATACAGCTTGAGGGCTTTTTTTTTAACTTGCCTCAGGTCAGTAGCTAGCTGGTACTAGCACTAGGACTTAAACACTAAATAGCAATGTAACTTGGAAAGGTCACCGTGATATTAGGTCAGTGTTACCTCTTAATAAAATGATCGTTAGTGTGGGACAATTTTTTAGTGGGAGTTTTGAGTAAATCGGACACGGGCAGAATCCTAGCTCCAACATTTATTAACTTGAAAATCTTGGACAAATAACTTATTTTCTGAATTTAGTCTATTGAACTGTTTCCACAGACATTAAATATGGATAGTAATTGTCCTGTTGCATGTCTCTTATAATGATATATTGGAAATAAAAATCCTACGCTATTTCTAAGCTCATAATAGATGTTTCATAAGTTCTTGTCATTTTTCTCTTCAAATCCCTGTAGTCTGTGATTCTGACTCTGCTATGTCATTGGAAATAAGCTGACAAATTAAATATGATCATAGTAGGGTCTGAAGGACTCCAAGAGATGTCTCCTGAAACCTAGAGTGTCTGCTGCGGTCCATTTAAAAACATATTCTAGATGTTCTCACTTACAGAATATCCCCGTTCTCAGCTAATCCAGTCCTGTGAAAGCATACTGAGCAACAAAGTAGGAAAAATAATGAGGCTCTGGGAAACTCTGTAAATCTCCAGTGGTGGGTGTGGTAAGTCTCTTTTAGTTCTAAAATGAAGGCAATATCAGTTCTGTGTCTATTTAAGAATAAAAATATTTTTACCTGGTTTTAAAGCTTCCTTTTTAACTCGTGACTCTAAAGGGAAAACAAAGGCAGACATTTTATAATCTGAAAAAATAAACTAGAGCACAAATTCAATTCTGGAAATGATTTTATTTTGTTTACCATAATTAAAAAGGCAGAATTTTACTAAAAATTATTTCAGTTTCCTGCTGGTTTGTTAGTGCTGGTCTATTAAACATGCAGTAGTTAATATCATGCAACGTACTTATCTGCCATTAAGCTGTTGCTACTGCTAATTGATTTCAAGTCAAATTTCCTATGTTTTCTCAAGATGATTATTGTGGAGTATAGTTTCAGTGTCAATATAAATGATTTGATGGCAGGAATAAGAAGAGTACTTTTGAAATATATTTGAGTACTCATATGATTTAGAAATTTAGACAAATAGTGTTATGGCTTGAATCGTATCCCACAAAAAGATATGTTGAAGTCCTAACCTGCCATACCTCAGAATGTAATCTTATTTGGAAATAGGATTGTTACAGATGTGATTAATTAAGGTAGGATGAGGTCATACTGGAGCAGGGTGGGTCCTTAATTAATCCATCTGACTGGTGTCCTTATAAGACAGGAAAAGAGACAGAAACAGACACACACAGGGAGAACAAGTCTATGTGATGATGGAGACAGAGCTTGGAGTGATGGATCTACAAGGCAACAAACAGTAAGGCTTGCTCACAAACACCAGAAGCAAGAAGAAACTAGGAAAGATTCTCTTCCACAAGTTTCAAAGGGAGCATGGCTCTGCTGACATCTTGAATTTGGACTTCTAGAACTGTGAGAGAGGAAATGTTTCTTGTTTTAAGCTACCCAGTTTGTGACACTTTATTCCAGCTACCCAGGGAAACTAATAGATTTTGATACCAGGAGATGGGTTGCTGCTGTAACAAATACATATAAATGTGAAAGTGGCTTTGGAATTGGCTGATGAGTTGAGACACTTGTTAGAGGAAAAAAAACAAAAACAAAAACCTACATTGCCTTGAAAAGGATATTGGCAGAAATATTGACAAAGTCTATTCTGCTGAGGACTCAAGAAAATTAAGAAGAGCTATAAAGAAAGCCTCTGACAATTTAGAAAATATGTATACCCTCATCAAATACATATATCAACGACATGTTGCTAGAAATAAGAATGTTAAATGTGCTTCTGGTGAGGTCTCAGAAGGAAATAGGGGACACGTTATTGGGTCCTGCCGGGGTGATTTTTGTTATAAAGTGGCAGAGAACTTGGTTGAATTGTGTTCCTCAGTCGGGTGGCAGTGAAACCATGCCCCATAGGGTCAATGAAGTTGAAACTAACAGAAGCTTGTTTTTCAGAGAATGGTTTCCTTTTAGTTAGCTATTGTGTTTTTTCAGACTCCACTAACAGATCCACAAGTTGTCTCCATAGAGGCCTGGACTCAAGGTCAACTGATACAGTTCCAACCTATGAACAAGCAAGGCTCTGAATTTCTTCCTAAGATAACAAGCCTAAGACCCCATCTAGGTTATACCAGCATTCAGAGCATGCCCACAGTCCCTTCTCCTCATCCTAAGAGAACCTCCTGATATCGGGGGCTGAATTTTGCCTTCTTCTGGTGTTAAGTCTCCATTCCAAAGTGAACATGAGATGGATGTTACATATATGTTTGCTCAGTGCACATGCTCCAGCTTCCTCATGAATAATCATCTTTTCCCACCCTTTTCATCAATATGTATGTAATCTACTACCCTGAATTTCCCCTTTAAAATCCCTTGCTTCTTAACTACGAAACTGGAAGATGGTCTTTGGACCTCAGTCTACCATCTCTCCAGGTTGCCAGCCTCTTGAATAAAGCAACCTTTCCTTTGCAACCAACATTTGTCTCTGGAGTATTGGCTTTCAAGCTGTGAGCAGCCAAACTTGGGTTTCAATAACAGAAGGTAGAATTTGTAAGTGAAGAACATGGATATCTAGCCAAAGAAATTTCCAAGTGAAGTGTGGAAGGTGCAGCCTGATTTCTCCTTGCTGCTTATAATAAAATGTGAAAGGGAAGATAAATTGAGGAGTGAAGATAAATTGAGAAGCAAGAGGAATAGGCACTTGATGATTTGGAGAATTCTCCACTTATGGAGACAGTGCGCCCTGGAGACAGGGCCAAGAGAGTGACTGGACAAATTTGCAGATACAATCTACCACCTCAGCAGAAGGCAGGAGTAGAGATGTAGTTATGAGGAAGGATCTGTGGAGGACCCTCTTGTCCAATGGACCCTCTTGTCCAATTGGATCATCATGAATTGAACGCAGAACTGGTCATGTTTTTGAGAATTCTATGCAAGTAAAAACAATGCACCTGACAGAAATAGAGAATGAAATGAAGGAATAACAACTCTAAGAGCAGAGTCACAGATTCAAAAACCTGGGTTGATGGGAACTCCTTGGGTAGAGAGGACCAGGCTGTCACCCAGGTGGGCTAGAAAGGCAGACCTACCACCCTACCAGGCCCGGAGGACTGTGTATTCAGCCAAAGAGGATATCCTCAGGTCCTGACATCTAATGGAATTTTCCCCGCTATGTTTTGGATTTACTTGGCACACATAATTCCTTCTTTTCCTTTTATTTTTTTTTTCCCTTTTGAAATGGGAATGTCTAACCTAGCCTGTTCCGCTGTTTTATTTTGGAAGCAGATAACTTGTTTTCTGATTTTGCAGATGGAGAGAAATTTTCTGCAAGAAGAATCATACCCTGGGTTTCACCCATAAATATTTAAGATGATGAGATTTGGACTTTGAATTGATGAACTGTTGGACTTAGTTGTTGCTAAAATGGTTATGACTTTTAGGGATGTTGGAATGAGGTGTATGTATTTTGCTACATGTGAAGGACATGCATTTTGGGGGGACCAGAGGATAGGCCTTTATGGGTTGAATTGTGTCCTCTCAAAAGATGATAGGCTGAAGTCCCAATCCCCAACACCTCAAAATGTGACCTGATTTGGAAATAGGGACTTTACAGGTGTAATTAGTTAAGATGTAGTTATATGGGAGTAGGCTGGGTCCTTAATCTAATATGTCTGGTGTTCTTACAAGAAGAGGAGAAAAGACAGAGATAAAGACACAAAGGAGGAAGATGTCCATGGAATGATAGAGGCTGAGATTGGAACACTGCAATTTCAGGCCAAGGAACACCAAGGATTGCTCACAAACACCTGAAGCCGGAGGAGGCAGGGAGATTCTTCCCTCCAGCTTCAAGGGAATCATGGCCCTGATGAAACCTTGATTTCAGACTTCCACCTCCCCGAACTGTGAGAGAATAAATTTCTGCTGTCCTAAAATACACAGGTTGTGGTATTTTATTTTATTACAGCAGCCCTATCACACTAATAGTTGGGAAACATGAACCAAAGTTTTAGCTTTGGTTCATGAATGTTTTGAGAATCAGATTTCTGTGTGTTCTTTTTATTTATTTATTTTTATTTTTTTTAAAGATTTTATTTATTTATTTGACAGAGAGAGACACAGTGAGAGAGGAGCACAGGCAGGGGGAGTGGAGGGGGGAGAGGCAGGCTTCCCGCCGAGCGGGGAGCCCGATGCGGGGCTCGATCCCAGAATGCTGGGATCATGACCTGAGCCGAAGGCAGGCGCTTAACGACTGAGCCACCCAGGCGCCCCTGTGTGTTCTTTTTAAAAAGTTCTGCTGCATCCTGCAGCCTTTAGAAATATTCATCTCACTCAGGTGCTCCCCAAAAAACAGAAGAATGAGAGGAGCTGTTTTTCTGACAGGATGTCTGTGTCCTACAGTAATCAGCAAAAATAGGAGTTTTGTGGGACTCAACTCAATTAGTCAATTGCTTCTTCTGAACCAGATCAATTTCTCTCTCTGCAGTTTCTCCTTTGTAAGCAGAATTTTTTCTAGGAACAGGTGGTATAGATAAATATATATTACGTTCATCTTATTTTAAAAGTTGAAAAGGATAACATTTTTGTATAATATTTGCACTAGGACACAACATTGGCAAAGAGGTAATATGCTACTCATTATAAATATGGAATGCAAGTATGAATCTATACATAAAGTATACATACCTGGTTTCTCTTCTTTTTTTACTTGTGGCTCTAAAAATATAGGTGAACATTAATAATGATGATTATATAAAGATATTTTTTCTGTACTCATGCATATTTCTTTACATATTAGTCATTGTTTTTAATCTGCCCATTAATTTTCTTCTTTTTATGAATGCAACAAATTGATACAAAGTTTCCTTATTATCAGTCACAGTAAGAATTATTTTGAGATAAAATGAAAATGTGAATTAAGATTTTATGAGAAGTTAACAAAAGGTATTGGTTTGTACCTTCAGTGAACAAAAGTTGAAGAAAAATTTTAGCATAGCATATTCTCAGAAACACAAAGGATATTAGAAATACGAAAGATATTAGAAATATGAGGATTTTAAGCACATTGTCTACACAAAATAGTTAAGCCTTTGACTTTAAGCAAAATATTCAACTATGAAATCAGAGGATGAGTAAAAGCATGCATTTAAGATTTGTTTTATTTATTTATTTTTTGGCTGCAATAACATACGTGGAGGCTTAGGCTTGACTTCTTTGCCTAGAAAAAGTTTAAAAATGATTAAAGACCAGGTCAGTAAATTGTTATTGAATTGACATTAAATATGATAGAATATTACATATTTGAAAATCAAAATAAAACAATAAACTCCAACTATTGTACTTTATTTAAGTTCTACAGGATATGTAATTTAATGTCCACACAAAATCACTAATTAAAAAAATCATTTTTAAATTAAAAAAACTCTTAGTTTAATTTTATTACACCATTAAAAATAATTTGCTCGCGAAGTCTTGTGTGCAATGTTAAGTTTTAGGTCTAATATTAAGATAAAACACATAATTTTATTTTGAGAAATTACTTCTAACCCTTTATTGTTGAAGATAAAAAATATAAGACATACTGTTTTCTTTTTCATTAATATTATTAATGTTATCTGTCCCAGTATAATATATTAAAATTGATTGCTACTGGGGGACCTGGGTGGCTCAGTCGGTTAGGCGTCTGCCTTCGGCTCAGGTCATGATCCCAGGGTCCTGGGATCAAGCCCCACATCGGGCTCCCTGCTCCGCGGGAAGCCTGCTTCTCCCTCTCCCCCTCTCCCTGCTTGTGTTCCCTCTCTCGCTGTGTCTCTCTCTGTCAAATAAATAAATAAAATCTTTAAAAAAAAATGATTGCTACTGAATTTGAAACTCCAGATGACTAGAAATATATGCTTTTATTGCTTTTTGGATCCCTAGTAAGGACTGGCAAATTTTTTATGAAAGATCAGTGTATATTTTTGACTTGAGGCCATATGATCTCATTCACAACTATTCAACTATTCTGTTGTAACAAAGAAGCAACCAACAACAATATGTAAATGAATAGGCATGGCTGTGTTCCAATAAAACTTTATTTACAGAAAAGACTAGTGGTCACTCTGCAGGCCATTGTTTGTCAAACTCTGCCTTCTCCATAATCAGTTTTAATTTTCTTTATTTTTTATCTCAACAAAGATTTCAACAGTAAACAAAAGCATCTTCCTTTGATTCTATATTCCCTTATAAATATCATCCAGTACCTTTCCATCATTGTTCAACTCAGCTTCCTGTGAATGTCATCTTTACTTGCTTTTTCTATTTCCTGACTCCCATTTAATTATTAATTCACTAAAATCTAGCTTCTATTTCCACCATTTTATTTATCAGGTCTCTTTGGTCACCAATACCCCCTTACACGCACACACTTGCTAGTACTAATAGATATAACTAACTATATTGATTACTTTTTCCTTTTTAAATTCCCACTCACTTGACTTCTTGTGATTAGTCCTCACACTTAAAACTATAGAAAGCAGATAAAATATGTAAAGCACTGGCTTTAAAGATATTGGACATAGACAACAAAGGACAGTGATTTTTAAGTGACGGAAAATAAATGAGCTGTGTTCTATGATTGTCCCAGCTTAATGCCTTAAGAGAATTATAAGGCCTTAGTGCAGGAATGGAGCTGAATTGATGGGATGGAGCTGGGAGTCTGGAAAGGCCAAGACAGCTAGAGAGCCCAGGTCAGAGTCATGTAAAGTAGAGAGCTGCAGAGAAAAGAAGAAAGAGAGAGAGAAAAAGAGATAAAGAAAGTTCTGGGGATTTGTGGAAGGCCCCCTTAAATCCTCAGATGAGCACTAACCAGCATAGGCTTACAAGGAAACTACCTGAGGCCAGGGAAAGAAACAATGGAAACAATACTGTGGTTCTTTATAGTAAGCATTGAAATTGGGTAGTGTCAGTCTTCCAAGTTTGATCTTGATCTTCAGTATTGTGTTGGCTGCTGTGAGGTTTTTTTTTCCATTCCACATAAATTTTAGAATCAGTTTGTCAACAATCACAAAATAACTTGCTGGGATTTTGATGGAAATTGCATCGAATCTATAGACCAAGTTGGGAGCAACTGACATCTTAGCAACATTGAATTTTCTACTTCCCAAACATGCAATCTTTCACCATTTATGTAGAGATTTTGATTTTTTTATTATTTTTCATAGGAGTTTTGTTCCCTTCACTTTTTACTTGGTTACCTTCTACTTAGGGCTCAGCTCAACCATCTCCTCTTCAGAAAGCCTTTTATCTAAGGTGGTTGGGCTGCATTCCCCTTTTATGTACCAATATTATTTTTTAACTCTTTTGATAATTATTAATCACAATGTACTATAAATATTAACTTGAATGAATACCTTCCCTTCTAGACTGAGATATCTGAAAACAGATAATGTTTATCCATCACTGAATCCAGGGAACTGGTGCAATACCTAATACATGATTACATAGTATGCACTCAATTATAGTTTGTTCATTAGGTAAATAAATGAAATAATTAATGAGAACATGAGAAGGTAAGTAAATGGAGAAATGAGTCAAGAAAAATGAAGTTAAGAAAATGTATGAATTCAGGAATTACATTAGACCACAAAATGAATGTTAAAATTATTACATATTTCCTTTGACTTGGCATGACAATCCAGCTCTCAGCTTTCTAGTGCTCAGGCAAGGATAAAAAGTGCAGTCAATTATAAAATTCAAAATGTTTTAAAATATAAATAAGTTTTTAAAGAGAATTCCTGGCATAGCAATTCCTGGTGCTGTTACCTAAGATGAATTTGTTATATGTGTTCTCAAGGGGATAAAATAGTATAATGTAGTATAATGTAATAAATAACATCTTAAAAAAATCCCTACCATAAATATGTAACAGTTTTTACAGGATTCCACCCTCTCTCAACTGCTCTCACCATGGACCAGTTACACTATACCAAGCCCAGTTTGATAAGAGAAATGTTATTTTGGGCCCAATCAGTGTGGCTCAGGTGTACAGCAATGTACTCTGCCTAAATGTAAGGATAAAAGCAAAATTACAGAGACTCTCCGTAGTGGCATTTGGAGTACTAAATGGTCATGTTTCTTTCTGAGAATCTAATAAATCTATTGACATAAGCCTAAGAAACATGCATGAATACACATTAAAAACACAAACACGCACAAATTGTGTGCAAATATAAGACTGTTCAATTTTGCCCTTGATGGCAAGCTAAATTAAGAAAATCTTTACTTGAAAGTTCTACTCATTCCTACAATCAGGTTGTGATAAATACTGCATAACTATTTTATTTCCATGAAGCTGTTTAATTATGAAATCAGGATTTCAGGATTGTTTTTTAAAAAATATTCTATTTATTATTTATTTATTTATTTATTTGAGAGAGAGAGAGATCACGAACAGGTGGGAGGGGCAGCGGGGCAAGCAGACTCCCCACTGAATGCAGAGCCTGATGCGGTACTCGATCCCAGGCACCCATGACCTGAGCTGAAGGCAGACGCTTAACTGACTGAGCCACCCAGGTGCCCTCAGGGTTGGTTTTTACATGCTCTTTCCCATATATATTTATTTCCAAGTTCATTTCAGTTGCAGCCTATATTATCTCTCTAATTATTCTGCTCTTCTCTTTACATTCTGCCTTATGGATTTGATTGTGTTCCCCCCGAAGTTATGTTGAAGTCCTAAGGCTCAGTACCTTGTGAGTGTGACCTTATTTGGAGATAGGGTTTTTGCAGATATAATTAAGATGAAGTCATTAAGTAGGGTGACTCTTAATCTAATATGACTGGAGTCCTTATAAGAGAAGGAGAAGAGACACAGAAACAGACATGCATAGAGAGAAGGATGATAATGTGAAGACATACAGGGAGAATACCATGTGATGACAGAGGCGGAGATTTGAATGATGTTTCTACAAGCAAAAGAACACCAAGGTTGGCTGGCAATTCCAAAAGCTAAGGGAAATGTATGGAACAGGTTCTCCTCCAAACCTTCAAGGAGATCATGGCCCTGCCTACACTTCGTTTTTGGACTTCTGTCTCTAGAATGATGAGAGAATAAATTTCTGTTATTTCAAGCCACACAGTTTGTGGTACTTGTTACCACAGCCCTAGGAAACAAATACACTATGCCAGTACTTTAGCCCAGCCCACCACTGCTTCTCCCCGTAATTACCATGAACATCCAACCTGGTCATGAAAACGTAGGCCTTCTCCCCTCACTCTTCTTTCAACTTTGTAGCCAGAGAGATTTTCTAGAATGCATGTACAATCATTTCACATATCACAGCTCAGCCTAAAGCATGGACCGTCTTCGTGAACTCCAACTGCCTCTGCCTGGTCTGTGAGGTTTTCAATGAATCAAATTGCTGCATCTCATTACCCTTTTCTCTCTCTCTTAACTGTTTTGTACTCTATATTCAAGCCATACTGAAGTATTTTATTTCTAAACACTAACTTAAAGTGTCTTTTGTCTCTGGACTGTCTTATATATTGATCTTCCTGTCTAGAACATTCTTCCTCTTTTTAATCTGGCTGAATATCATTTATTATTCAGATATTATCCAAAAAATAAGATAGCTTTCCCTTAACCCCTCAGACTGAGTTGGGTGCACCTTTCATATTCCAATAGTATTCCCTCTCTTTATATATTCTAGCACTAATAGTACTGTATTGATGTGTGTTTACTTGATTATCTCCTCCAATATCCTCTAACTTCCATATAAGCAAGAACTGTAGTGCTTCCAAAGCTTAGCATGGTTCCTGACATATTGGAATTTATCAATAAATGTTTGTTGACTAAATTAAATGAATTATCTACTATGCAAATATGTTATACCAGCAATTGAGTGCAAATCGGGACTGGAAGCCTCTCACCAGAAGCCTGCTGGGGTAGATGCCTCACTATAAGGCTATGAGACCCTTGTTGCTGCCAGGTTGGAGGCTGACCTAAGGAAGGACCATTATTGTACTCCAAATGGGTAAATCAGCTAAGGGAACAAAGTTACACTTTCTAGCAAAGACACCTTAAACGTGAAAAAAAAAAAAGAACTGGATATAACCAAATGTTCAGTCCATAAAGTCGTAATAGATGGAATTTTTAAATTTAAGTCACACCTCATTTGACGTTCTCATCAAGATTAACTTGTTACTTCTAACTAATTGAGGTGAACGCAGTAAAGGCTATGTACTGGTAATCCTTTTAAATATTGTATGGGATGTGAATAATAAATATTAAATTATTCATGCAATGATTAGGTAACAGTTCCAATTGCCCCTGATATCAAACTCTAGGTCATGACCCTAGGACTATGTCATCTTGAAGAGTCACATATGTTTTCTATGTTTTCTACAATGAAGAACAAGTATGCCTTGCTCAATGGGTATCAATTCTTTAAGATACAGGTAAAAACAAACAAACAAATAACAAAAACAAAGAAAAGAGAGCAATACACATCCTTGTGTTATTCCATTGGATATTATATTTTTTGATGTATCTATTATTTGATCAGAAATAAATTATTTCGGACATGGTAATATATTATTATCTAACATACCAATAAATTATTTGTACAGATTTTTGACACTCAAAGAAATATTAGCAGTCAGGTTTTATGTATGAATCAATACCAAAGTCTATATTGAATATAGATCTATATAGCTTGGTGTAATAACAATTCTGACCCAAGAAATTGTTAATGTGAATAATGTCAATAAAGGCTTTTAAATAATCTGCTTTATAACAAATTTTCATGTTGATTAATTATTTAACATTGATCAATAATGGAATAATTTCATTTAATGATTTTTTTTAAGATTTTATTTACTTATTTTTTGACAGATAGAGGGAGAGAGGGAGAGAGCACAAGCAGGGGGAGCGGCAGGCAGAGGGAGAGGGAGAAGCAGGCTTCCAGCCAAGCAGGGAGCCAGATGCGGAGCTTGATCCCATGGCCTTTGGGCTCATGACCTGAGCCAAAGGCAGACGCTTAACTGAAGGAGTCACCCAGGCACCCATTTAATGATCTTTCTAATTCACATATCCATAAATACCTTTAACATATTTTAAATATATATTTATCAAATAGCTATCTTAATTCATTAATGAAGTAGCTTTATCTGTGCACTATGTTTATCTTAAACTCTCTAACCACCTCTACAATATGATAGATATGCAACAAAATCAATCAAAGGTGTCCTAATGACTGCTCATTAATGAGGTCTTTAGACTGTAAATTTCAAAACTAAGAAAAGTAAAATTCACAAGCAGAAGTAGGAAACTGAATTTTCATGAATTTATTCAAAAAATTCATGATTTGATTAATATCACAGAAACGTCCTCATTATTGGCTCCAATGAGCAAATTAGTTCCCTCCATATGGATTTATTATACTTTAATTTAGTCAAGACAATGCAGATGAGTATCATAACATTTGAATGTTGTAAAATGCTTAAATGTAGCATTATTTTAGGCATATAATACATATGAAGATCTTGGAGAATTTTTACTTAGATAATCTAATAGAGTATCATTAAATAAGACCATTAAATTTCAATATATGATAAGAATTTGATATAAAACCAGTAGGATCTTATAAATTTTATAACATATAATGAGAGAATTTTAAAACCGGAGGGATCTTAGAAATCATCTTGAATATTTTCTTGTTTTCCAAAATAAACATACCAGGCTTCACAAATGATACAGGGTATATGTGTGTTATGTTTCTGTGCATTTTCCCTCTGAGATACCCTTGTCAGTCTAGGTCCTAGAGGAGTGGTTCCCAAACTGGGGTTCCTGAAGCAGCACCAGCTGCACCCGGGATGTTAGAAGTACAAATTCTTGGGCTTTACCCTTTACCTACTGAATCAGAAACTTTGGGGGTGGGGCTCAGCAACTTGTCTTTTAGCAGCTTTCTCAGGTAATTTTAATGACCACTTAAGTGTGAGAACTATTGTCCTACAGGGATAAAATAAACATTTGCCAAAATAGAGTGCATATTAGACTGATTTTTTTTTTTTTTTTTTTTTGAGAGACAGTGAGGAGGCTCACATGCACATGTGCATGGTGGGGGAGAGGCAAAGAGAAAGGGGGAGAGAAAATCTCAAGCAGATTCCCTGCTGAGCCCCAAGCCCAGCGTGGGGCTGGATCTCACAATCCTGAGATCACGAACTGAGCCGAAATCAAGTCGGCTGCTTAACCAACTGAGCCACCCAGGGGCCTGGAGACTGATTTTTTAATGACATAATAATCCGTGGATACAAAGCACAGAAGGAGTAGTGCTAAAAGAAGTCTTGTTAAATCTCACCACTAAAATCTAAATGTTTTTCCAGCATTATTGAGATATAATTGATATACTACATGTGTAAGTTTAAGGTGTACAACTTGATGGTTTCATACACATATGTACTGTGAAACAGTTAATCGCCCTAAGTTTCGCTAATATATCCATCGCCTCACATATTTATCTTTTTTTGTGTGTGGTGATTACATTTAAGATTGACTCTTTTAGCAACTATGAAGGATATAATACAATATTAACTGTACTCATAATGCTGTACATAAGATCCCCAGGAATTATTCATCTTATACTTGAAAGTTTGTACCCTTTGACCAATATCTTTTCATATACCAGGTGGTCATTTGCATGTCTTTAGAAAAAACATCTGTTCATGTCCTCTGCCCATTTTTAAACCGGATTACTTGGTTTATTAGTTCCTTATATATTTTGGGTAGTAACCCCTTATTAGATAGATGGTTTGCAACTATTTTCCCCCATTCCATAGGTTCCATAGGTTGTCTTTTCATTTGTTGATTATTTCCTTTGAGATTTGGAAGCTTTTTAGTTTGATGTAATCTAATTTATTTTTGCCTTTGTCATTAGTGCTTTTGGTATCATATCCAAAAATCATTGCCAAAATCAATGTCAAGGAGTTTTTCCTCTATCTTTTCTTCTAGGAGTTTTATAGTTTTGGGTCTTGCACTTTAGTCTTTAACGTATTTGTAGTTAATTTTTGTGAATGGTGTAAGCCAGAGGTCCAATTTAATTCTTTTGGATGTGAATATCCAATTTCTCCAGCACTATTAATTGAAGAGAGCATCCTTTCTCACTGAGAATTTTTTTTCTCATTGAGAATTTTTTTTTTTTTCTCATTGAGAATTCTTGGCATCTTTGTCAAATATTATTGGACTGGATATGCATGGGTTTATTTCTGGCTCTTCGTTCTGTTTCATTGGTGTCCTCTATGTCTGTTTTTATGCCAGTACCATACTGTTTTAATTACTACAGCTTTGTTACAAAATTTAAAATCAGTAAGTGTAATGCCTCCAGCTTTGTTCTTTCTCAGGATTGCTTTGGCTATTTAGGGTCTTTTGTGGTTTTATATTAACTCTAGGATTGTTTTTTATTTTTGTAAAAAGTGCCATTGTAATTTTGAGAGGGATTGCAGTAAGTCTACAGAGGGCTTTGAGTAGTATGAACATTTTAATAATATTAATTCTTCCAATCTATGCACATGGGGTATCTTTCCATATATTTATAACTTCTTCAATTTCACTCATCAGTGTCTTATAATTTTCAGTATACAGATATTTTACCTCATTAGATAAAATTATTCCTTTTACCCCCTTTAGAAATGACACCTTTATCATTATATGGCCTTCTTGTTTTTCTTATAGTATTTCTTAGTCTACTTTGCCTAAGCATACCTACCTTTGATCTCTTTTGGTTTCCATTTATTTGAAGTATCTTTTTCCACTCCTACACTTTGAACTTACCTGTGTCCTTAATGCTGAAGTGAATCCCTTATTGGCAAGCAGCATATAGCTGGGTTATATTTGTTTGTTGTTGTTGTTGTTTTTTACCCATTCAGATACTCTATGCCTTTTGAATAAGGAATTTAAAGTAATTATTGATAAGTAAGGACTTAGGAATGCCATATTTTTGCTTTCTGTCTTTTTTGTACTTCGTTTCTTTCTTGCTTGCTTATTGTCACTCTATGAATTGATGATTTTCTGTAGTGGTATGCTTTGATTCTCTTCTATTTATCTTCTCAGGTATTTCCCATAGTGTTTTGCTTTGTGGTTACTTACCACGGGGCTTCTGTAAAATATCTTATAAATATAACACTCTTTTAAAAAGTGATAACAGCTTGCCTGCAATTGTATATAAAAACTCTACCTTTTTATTCCCATCCCCGTATTTTATGTTTTTGTTGTCACAATTTACCTTTTTTTATATTGTGTATCCATTAAAAACTTATTATAACTATAGCTATTTTAATACTTTTGTCTTTTAAACTTTATACAATCGTTAAGTGATTAACACACCACCATTTTATAGTATTAGGGTATTTAGATTTTGACTATATAGTTACTTTTACCAGTATGTTTTATATTTTCATATTTTTCATGTTACTAATTAGCATCCTTTAATTTCAGCTTGAATACCTCCCTTCAGCGTTTCTTGTAAGGCAGGCTTAGTGGAGATAAACTCCCTCAGTTTTCTTGGGTTTTTTGTTTGCTTGTTTGGTTTTTTTTTTTTTTTTTTTTGAAAGTCTTTATCTCTTCTTCATTTCTGAAAGACAACCTTGCCAGGCAAAGTTATAAGTGGTTGGCAGTTGTTTTTCTCTTAGCACTTTGAATAAATTATCTCACTCTCTCCTGGCCTGCAAGGTTTCTTCTGAGAAATCTGCTGATAGATATAGAGGAGCTCTCTTATATATAAAGAATTTTTTTCTTTTTCTGCTTTTAAAATTCTCTTTTTCTTTGATTTCAGACAGTTGCATTATAAGGTGTCTTGGAAAAGATCGTTTTGGGGGGAAATGGGTGACCTATTAGGTTCATGAACTTGAATGGCCAAATATCTCTCCAGATTGGTGATATTTTCAGCCATTATTTCTTTAAATAAACTTTTGTCCTTCTTCCTCTCTTCTCCTGAGACTCCAGTAATGCATAGATTGTTTCTTTTAATAATATTCCACTATTCGCCTAGGCTCTCTTCACTGTTTTTCATTCGCATTTCTTTTTGCTCATCTGAACGGATGATTGCAAATAACTCATTTTCTAATTCATTAATTCCTTCTTCTGTTTGGTCAAATCTGTTATTGAAGCTCTGTACTAAGTGCTTCAGTTTAGTCACCGTTTTCTTCAACTCTAGGATTTCTGGGTTTTTTTGTTGTTGTTGTTTATAATGGTTTCTATTTCTTTCTTGAACTTCTCATTTTGTTCATGTACTGTTTTCCTAACTTCATTTAGTTGTCTCTGTAATGTGCTGTAATTCACTGAATTTCTTTAAGAGGATTGTTCTAAATTCTTTGTCAGATAGTTCATATATCTCCATTCCTTAGGGTCAGTCATGGAAGCTTTATTAGTTTCTTTTGGTGGTGTCATATTCCACTGATTATTCATGATCCTTCTGTCTCTATGTTGGTATGTGCATATTTGAGCAAGAAGATACCTCTTCCAATCTTTATATACTGGCTTCAGCAGGCAAAGCTTCTCACCAGTCAGCTCATCCAGAGATTCTGGGTATATCATCTCATGATGTCCATGAGCAGGATTACTGCTGGAGTCTTTGGACAGGCAGATCTGGTACCTGGGTCAGCAGGTGGGCAGGCCTTGTGTTTGGGTCCATTGGGAATAGCCTGGTGCCTGGATTTTCGGGGGGCTGACTATGTGTCAAGGACCCCTGGGGTGGACCTGGCATCTGTCTTGGGGGCTGGCCCAGTACTGGGACAGTTTGGGAGTCTGGTTTCACAGAAGTCAGCCTAGAGGCTGGGGCCATGTGAGCTGGCCTGGTCCTGGGGCAGGGCAGGAGCCTAGGTTTGTGGGAGCCAGTCCAAAATCTGAGACCTCAAGAAGCCACCAAAAATGACCTGGTGCTGAGGCAGGGCCAGAGCTTGGGTTTACAGGAGCCCAGTTGGAGCCTGGGTCTATTGGGGTTTGCCTGGCTTGGGATCAGGCTAGGAGTCTTGGTCCATGGGAAATTGCTTACAGCCTGAGACTACAGGGGCCAGCCTGTGCTGGGGGAGTTGGCTGGTGCTGGGACGGGCCAGCAGCAGATTTATGGGAACCTGCTAGGAATCTTGTGCCATGGTTGCTGCCTGAGGCTGTGGGAGCTGGTCAGTGCCAGGCTGGGCTGGGAGCCTAGTACTGTGGGAGCCACCTAGGACCTTGAGAATCAGCCTGGTGCTGGCACAGTCCAATGCTGGTGTCTGTAGTGAAGTTGAGTACTCTCTTCACTCTCCTTCTTCCACAGGGAGGGTGTCTCTTTCTGTGCTAAGCTGCCCAGGTAAGGAAGAGGGGGTGGGGTGCTGTATTTCTCACCTGGAATCCTTAGCTCTTGTGAAAGTATTTTTGTGTATAGACAGTTTTCAAATTGATGTTTTGGGAAGGGAATGGACACCAGAAATTTCTATACCACCATCTTGCTGATATTATCCCCACATGTTCTTTAGCTCTTTTACATTCTCAGATTCATAATCTCATACATTCAGTTAAGAGATGATATTGTACCAGTTTAAAATCTGATGAAGCTTCTCAGGAAAATACATCTGCAGATATATGAATGAATAAAGGACATGTGTATGTCTGTTTATACATGGTCTAAGCCTATATATTCCCTAAGGTCCACATTTAGACAACAATAAGTGTAAGGACAGTGTAAATTGTTTGTTGGAGGAGAATTCTACAAGGCAGTGGTTCTCAAACAATAATATAACCTGGGAACTTATTAGAAATGTACTTGCTTGGGGCGCCTGGCTGGCTCAGATGGTTAAGCATCTTCCTTCAGCTCAGGTCATGATCCCAGGGTCCTGGGATCAAGCCCCATATTGGGCTCCTGGCTCAGCGGGGAGCCTGTTTCTCCCTCTCCCTCCGCCCCTCCCCCTGCTCATGCTCTCTCTCTCTCTTTGTATCTCTGTGTCTCAAATGAATAAATAAAATCTTAAAAAAAGAAAAAAGGAATGTACATGCTGAACCCTACCCCTGACCTCCAGAATCATAAACTCTGGGGGTGAGCCCAGCCCTCCAGGTATATCAGACACACTTTGAAGTTTGAAAGTCACTGTTTGATAATCATGAGTACATTCGTTAATAGTATTCATTTAACAAAATCTACGGCTATTTTTTTTTTTTGCAATTTTGTATTCCAGCTAATTGTGTATGTCATATTTCAGCACATTAAGCTTAATTAGAGTCAAGGAGAAAGGTTTCAATCTACTGAGACATAAATGGATAAAGCTAAAAACCAAACATGCTTATGATGATTCCAGTGTGTCAACTTTTCAATATACATGACAGCAATATTCTATTCAGATGTTTGTGATTGAGATCTATAAAGGATGTGATATGAAATCAAATTCATATAATGCAAGATTTTTTTTATTTTTACAAAGGAAAACAAATCATTGTAATTCTGATGTTTTCATGGAGATAGTAACTGGCTCCATATCACAGAATATGTTTCAAATAGTAAGAAGCAATATAACAGGTATCTACATACATATATTTGTTTATTTTGTTTACAGGGATTTTAACTTTCTTATATTTTTATTATAGCCTTTATATTTTTGTATTTTCTATATTTCTTGAATTTTATAAAAAACAAATGAAATTATCAATGTAATATTTCCCATTTCTACTTCTACTATGCATTGACTTAAACAAAAAATGGTCATATTCAATGAATAAAAAAAGAGGTAAAAGGAAAAAATGAGTCAAAAATATTCTGAAATATTAGACACATGAATGATAGATATCATAGCAGTTTAAAATTACATAAAAGAATAAATAGCATGTCTACATCTATATGTACTAAGGAAATTTTTTAAGTAACATCTGACAAAAAATAATAAAATCTTGACCTAGTATAATCAGAAACTATAAATGTGTAGTGTGCTGGGACAAGAAATAGTTAAGAGGTCTTAAGGGTCGGGTTTGGTTCTCACTCAAACACTCATTTGCTTGAGTGTTTGAGTGGCTTTGACATGGCCATTTAACTTGCTTGGTTTTTCATTTACAAAAAGAAAAGAAACGGAGGAAGTTACATTGATGGTTTCTAAGATCTCATCCAGGTAGAGTGATATAATTATGTTAAATATTAATTTAAATATAAATAGTAAATCATTTACAAGGGAGACATAATTTAGATAATCAACCTGAAAAGTTGCAGCATTAATTTCTTGTGGGCTTATTGCTCTTTAGTAAATTTGTTTGCTCAATTCCTAATAGATTTTCTGCTGTTAGAAGCATGTTTAAGTCTAAGGACAGAAGAACAAACCTTGTTTCTAAGACTGGTGAGTCCGTTCCAGATATAATATATCTATTTACACAGCTATTTAGTACAGAGCAGAAATTGGCTTTGCTGTAGATTTACATCTTAACGAGAAAGAACTATCAGATAGGCACTTCACCTTTTAAATTGACTTGAAGATTAATATCCAAACTTCGTACCATATATAATGAATAAGAAAGCCATTTGGAGGAGGCAAGAGAATATCATAAGGACTTTTATGGGATGTTTGAACCAGTTCAGAAACCTTATTACATTTTACTAGAAGCCATTTTTACTCAGCTACATGTTTTATGAGGTTTATAATCTTTTAATTAACAAAATTAAAATGGAAGAAGTTTAAACATTAAATATATAAAATATATTATAAAACTCTAAAAGGAATTGCTGTCTGATTTGTATATGAATTTGAGTAAATATTCTTCTTTTACCTGTGGACATGTCTACATTAGAGGCAATCTTTCTTTATCAAATGTACTATATAAAGTTATTTGGTTGAAACAATACCATATTATCATTTACCTAATGTTTACAAATATATTTTTAGAGATTTAATGTAAAATTATGTGAAGGTTAGCATCATTTATGTAGTGCTATAAATCAAAAAAAGAAATTACAAATAATGGTTTGAAAATTGACCTTTAATCTTCTAAAAGAACTTGATAAGCACGAATTGCCTCTGACAATTGGAACTAAATTTCTGGAAGAATTTTTAGTTTATGTTAGGATTGATAGAAATGCAGTCTGGTGGTAAGAAGTAAAAATACTGCTCATGGTGTCCTTTAATTTTAAAAACAGCAGTATTTGACAGTATATTGAGATAGAGCTTAGAAAGTTCTTTAAGGTTTACCATATTAAGATCTGTGGTAATATGGCCTCCTAGTTACATGAACCCAGTGACATTCAAATATAGAAATGACTTTTCCATTTTTATTGGCTTTGCATTGGGCTAAATTTTCTAGGTACCAATTATTTTGTTAAATTTCTTGAGGCTGTACTACAATAAATTTCTATGGAAACTTTTTTGTTATTCAAGCAGCTACACTTGACCATTCTGTTCACAATCCTTCTCTTATATTTTGCCTTAAACGAGTGGTGAGGGTATCTTTGGGTCCTACTCCTTGATGTTCAAAGGGTTTAAAGTGATGTTGATTAAACTGTTAGTAGCAAATGTTTTATCGCACCATGATTAGGTGTGAGAGATTAGAGGAAGTTAATAGAGAACCAATAGAAAGATAGAGGAAGTTAATCAGAACCATTACTTTGAAGCCTTTTTAAATTTTTGATAGGGAGTTTAATATAACACTGACAACACACCATGATTATTCAATTATTCAATCGTTCATTCATTCAGTGATCACCTAGCATTTAGCGCATGCTAAGCACTTCAGTCTCCTAAGAATATTTAGCCTATAACGTTTACCTATTAATTGAAAACTGAATTCTTATGGATGATTTAATTCTGGAGACAGTCTAGTAATTAGATTTGGTTGAAATGCCATGCTAGGTACCTCTCTTTAAGGGCATAGAAAGTATATCAATTCTGATATCATATATATACTTTGAAAAGTTGGGAGGAAATAGAAGATATAGGGATAAATGGGTTTACTCTATTATTGACTCACATATCAAACTTTCTAAAGAAAAAATCTTTTCTCTTCCAAACACATCCCCTATACTGGTAAATGATATTACTTTCTATCTATAATTCCAACCAGGAGGCTGGAAATCATCCAGAATTCTTCTCCATGCTTTGTTATCCCTATTCAGCTCTTAACAGAGCCCCGTTGATTCCATTTTCTAAATATATCTTGAGTGTACTTCCACTTGTTCATTTCCTTCTCAGTTTCTGCTTCTATTAGAGACTCAAATATATCATTTTCATTCCCCATCATATCACCCAATGTTTTTGCCCTCTTCTTGCCTCTTTTCACCATACCATGCTCATTTGTCACATCTCACATCAGCTATTGTCTCCCTCTGGAAGCATTTCCTGATCTCTTTCCAGGATGAGTTAGATGCCCTTAATCTGTACTCTCAGCATCGTATGAAAACCATCATCTCCGTACACTGTAATTATTTGCAATACTTTGTAATTATTTACTCATTTATCTTCCACAAATAAATTGTGAAATTCACTAGGCAGGAACAGCAATGCAACCATCATCTTTGTAGTCTTAGCTCTTGTGCATTGTTTCACAGTGTCAACAATAATTGTCTTTAATGAACAAGTGACAACTCTATCTAAATGGAGGGTTACTCTATTGAGTAATGCATGCAACTAAATATACTCCCACTAATGACTCACTGAAGACGCTGCTACAATATTTGAAAAGGCCTTGCAAAAAAGAGAGAGTTCTTTTAACTCTGTGGCCCTTCACTGAAACATATACCATCAACAGAAATCTTCCATTTTTTTTTTCTCTACATAGGAGATTTTTCAAATTTGTATTGTAATCATCCTGCTTTGGGATATGTGAAAATAAAATATGTCAAAATTTGTGTATGGAATTTTTCATTAATATTGGTTATGGTTATTTCACCTATGAAAAGGAGAAAATTATACCATGTTTAGGTGTGACTATTGAGTAGTTTTATATATAATATGTATTCCTGATCATTTTCAATTGATTAGCACCATCTGGCCCAAGCATGTTTTAATTATTAAGATTTACTAAACCGTATTACCCAAAACACCACTCCATCACATCCTGATACTTTAAATGGGTCTTAGGGAAAAAATGAGGCAATAAGAAATGAGCTCCCACCATGCTGAATCCCATCAGTGAGATTCAGTTCTTCTTTTGCAAGTCAAGGCATTGGTTAAAGTATGGGGCGGGGATGGAGGGTTTTTGAGAAGGAAAGCTCAGTAAAATGTCTAAACCTTGATGGGCTTGTCTAAAATTGTCAGAAATGGCCCCAAAGAAACCATTAGTTCTGCCATGTTTGTTATTGGTCACATCAATCTCAGTTCCTGAGCTTGAGAATATTCTGTTCTGAAACCAGAAATGTGAGAATAAAAGAGATAGTAGTTAATATTATTTCTTTTCCTTCTTCTACACTCAAATAAATAGTACCATATTTCTTTCTCAACATGTTTTGTCTTATTGAGAGCTAAATTTGAATAGCATATGAAAGAAAATAAAAGATCCCTCATGTTTGTCCACAAGAGGCAACAGAAACATTTTCCCCTGGAATATGATTCAATTATTAAATATCAACCTTCCTTTAAGCATTTCACAAGTATGAAATACTTTATCACAGGCTTGAGAAATATTCCCACGTGTGAATGTTGTGTTGATCCACTAAACTGAAAAACCAAAAAGAATATTTGATCTAAGAACATAGTTTTGAAAACTGGATGATATATTGTGTGTTACAAATAGTATACAAGCATGTTTAGTCATAGAAGAAAGAAAAAAAGGAGATTGAGAATAGGTTCAAATAATTAATAAAACTAGCATATTTTACAATAGCAAAGAAGTATAAACTAAATAGTACATTAACATGAGAGAACTGGATCTTGTAAATTTTGCAATATTTTGTCAGAGTAACCCACAAATTAGCTTGGAAACAGAAATCTTTCTAATAAAGTTGACTTCTTAACAGGCAAGCGTCTAAGAGGTTTCTGATTTTTCTTTTAATTTAGAAGAGCCAGACCATCATCTTCTTCTGTGATAAGTTATAAAGTCTTCTCTAGTGAATTGGTTTTGTTGCCCTAAAACACTTCAGTTCGAGTCTCATTACCACATTCCTCAATTAGTTTTTAGATTGAGTTGAAATTGAGAAGGAGGATTTTCAGTGACAATGTTATAAAAAGGGCAAAAAAGAACATTTTTTGATACCCATAAACTACAGAAGGAAGAAAATCATTCTGGGCAAAGTCTGAAAACTAACTTTTGGAGGATTCTAAAATACATATACTGTTGAAGAAATCTCTGAAGAAGATGACAAACCTAAATATTGGCTAATAACTCTTTGTTTACACTAATGCATAAGTACAGTTTAGCAGTTTTAAATGAAACTATCTTTTTTTTTTTTTTTCTTCTCTTAATAGAGAGAATTTACCTAGGAACCACAGAGCATGTGTCAGCTGAGAAAAACTCTACCTGTCATAGACTGATTCAGAAGCTAGTAACTGGACTGTGCTTGATTGATTGAATTGACTAAGAAATATTACATCCCCAATCTCCAGAAGATTGATTTTTTTAAAAATTCAAGACTATAGTACTCAAGTCACCATTAAAAATAGAAAAAACAAAAAAGGTTTTAGTACAGAAGTGGTTAATCAGAAGTTAAGCATGACAAAGGTTATACCTTTTTTCCCACAAAACAAAATTTGCTTTCATTAAAAGCCATATGGCCAATGATTGTGTCTCAGATTTTGAAAGACTGTACCAAATTTTAATTCTGGAAACTTGTTGTCTCCTGTACTTAGGAGTCTAATTTAAGATAACATATTAAATATTTATTTTGTGCCCAGAACCATGCAAAAATTTTAAATGAAATATTTTAACATTTATAGTAAACCTCATAAGGTCCATTTGTCCATTTAGCCAATTAGGAAACAGGCTTCCAGATCCATTTGACTATATAACTAAAACTCTTACTCATTTGTTCATTCAAAAACATTCACTGAGCTCTTATTATGTGCCAGAAACTGTTTGACGTAGAGGAAATACATGAAACAAGCCAGCAATAAACCAGCCCTAAGGAACATATAGTGTACTGCCCTGCTTTATTATTAGTATCATCTAGAATTGTTATCTAAGCATGACTTTAGGCTTATAATTCAAAATAGAAGTACCACCACTTCAAGTGTTGTTTTTTGGGGGTTTTTTGTCATTGTTCTCCACCCACCTCCCTCTCCTGCCTCCCGCTATCATCTCTATTATTCTGAGAATATAGGATAGTAATAGTATATTCGAGGTTCTGCGTTTGGCAGTAAACTATATCAAGGATATGTTGGCCAGAGGAAGGTACACTACATTTAGGTTAATGACTTTGAAGTCAAAGAGGATAATTTGCGACATTGGAAGTCTTTCGTTCACTGCCTTAGAAATCAAGTTGAGTGTGTGAATGAGGTCACTGATATGTTGAAAGAAGCCATGTTCTTCTGTGAATTTTGTAACCCAGGGAAACATTTGATCTTTATATTAGCTTCCTTGCCCCTAACTTGGGCAAAATAATGGAACCTAAGTCACAAGATCATCATGAGCTCAAATTATGTTTTACGTATGTGAATAGATCCTCTTGATTAATTAATCGCTCTACCGATATTATTTTTTTCATTTTCCAAGATTTGAATTAGAAGGCACTTAATAAATGTCCTTGAACTAATATAGTAAAAATCATTACAGTTTTCTTGATTTATTGTTTCTTTTCAGTAATAAACTCTCCCAGCATATTATAAAGACACATAACTATTGACTACACAAAAAACATTAGTCTATAATAGAAATGGTGGTTGACTTGCTGTCTTATAGATTTACATGAGTCTGTAGGGATACTTATGAAGTATTTATCACCACTGTCACTTGCTAGCAATTACTCAATTTTCCATATTAGCATAATTTTAATACAATTTTTATCCTGAAAGAGAATGAGCACCCCTGCCTCCCAAAATTACATTAGAATTTTCTGTCTTCTTATTTATGTGAAAAAAATAAAATGAAATTTTGAGATAGCAATGTCTGGTTATAAATAAATTATACATGTTAACATATCTTTATTGTTCTAATTGCGACACAACTGAACATTGTCTCCAGTCTTTCTTATTTTGTTTTTCTTTTCTTTTTTTAATAAATGTTGTCACTCATTCTCTAAAAATTCTATTATCTTTGCTCTACTGCTTCCCCAAATCTTTTAAGTAAGTGTAAGACATAATTTTTCACAGTGCATTCAACTGAACACTGCTATTATATTACAGAAAAGATATCATGGTTGAATAAATTTGAGAAACATTGGATAAAACAAGGCTCAGCTGATTTCTTTACTACCAGACTTCCCTAATGTGTTCATATATATGATAAACTCTAAGAGCTTTTTCCAAACTTATTTAACCTCAAAATTCTTTCATGTACCAATAATTATAACTAGTCTTCTGTGCAAAACACTGCCAAACACAAGGGCAAGAAATAGCTTACTTATACCGCAGGACATCCTTCCACCCATTATAGTTACAAAGAAAAACTTCACAATAATAACGTTATTGATTTATACTTTTAGCTGAACTGTATAAAATTGTATGGTTTTTAAAGAAGAAGGACTTAGTTCAAAGTTTTAAAATTAAAAGTGATACTACATGAACCACTGGGGTAATATTACACAAGTAAACAAGTAACAGATGAGAAGATCTCTATTGGAAAGGAAATTTTTTGATCTTTGTCATAGGTAATTGAACAAAACGAAATACTTTTAGGTGTTACATACACAAAGCCTTTATCTCTCAAGTCTTCAAAAATGGAATGAGTGTATGCCTTAGTTTTTAGCATTTTTCCATGCGTTATTGCGTTTTACTGACACTGTAACCCTGTAAATTTCTAAAGATGGTTGCTGCTATATCTCTGATAGGTTAAGAACCATTTAAAACAAGTTTCTCCGATGTCACATCTTCTTTCTTTTTACTTTGTCATGCTGTTCTCCTAAGTAATTCACACTTTCCCCTTTTTCAGACAAGTTTTTAAAATAATAAACTATTATTTATACAAAGTATACAATGTATATTTTCTGGTCCCAATTCCTGGCCTCCAACTAAATGCCTCAAACTATAGTAATTTGGTTTTCCTCTTATTTAGTTCCACTAAAACTCCTTGTAAGATCATCAGTGACTTTATATCGTACATTCCAATGAATATTTTTCAGTCTTTATCTTACTGTAAATTTCTGTTACATTTGACACTTTGACAGCTTCCTCTTCCTTAAAATTCTTTCCCCCTCAGTTTCTGAGACAATATCTCGAGCTTCTAAGAGAATTCCTTCCTTCCTTCCTTCCTTTTTAAAAAAAAATTTTTTTAAACTCCTTCAAGTTCTTCTCTATTGACTCCTTACATATTAGTGTTCTTGGTTGGCGTCCTTGGTCCTTGGTCTTTCTCCCTCACTTCCCTTGGTAGATGTCAATAATTCTCATAGTTTAAGTCAGCACAACTTTGTCAGGAATTTCCATATTCACTACCATATTTTCTCCCCAGGTACCTGATAATCATACCTAAATGCATATCCCACAGGTACCCTATTTCAACATTTCTTTCCCCCATGGCTACCCCAAGTAGATTACAAATTCTAGGAGGGCAGGAACTTGACTATGTTTAACAACACAACACAACACAACTTGACTGTTTATGCTTGTGCTTTACCATATTGCCTAGCATATAGTAAGTGCTCAACAAAAATTTTGTATAATAAAGATGTTAAAAATTTACATAATATATATAAGCCTCCTTTTTTTTTTTTTTAAATCTGCCACTTCTTTTGGAAATTCCAACTCAGTAAATGACATTACTGTCCACATACTATTCCAAGATAGAAACCTGGGAGTTATCCTAAATTTTTCTCATCCCCCACCCTAAATTATGGCAATTTTACTTCCTAAATACTTCTATAATAGCTCTCCTCTTTTCCTTCCTACTAATGCTCTATCAAGATCTTTTTAATAACTCCAGAGGTGTCAGTGCAAGATACCCAAGTCACTAGTATGTAAGTTAAAATTTGAGATGTACTATTATAGATTTCATAGGCATCTATTGCTGCTCTTGTATCCAGGGAAGAAAAACATTAAACTTCTCTCTTACCAAAAACTTGGCTAATTTGGAATGGAGTTATATTTTTGGATGGTTGCTTTCTGACTAGCAGTGAGATCCTCACAATTACTGAACACTGGTTGACATCGTCCATCTGCTGTCTCACTTGATGGGTGATTTCTGGACTTGATCATCTGAGAAATGGTTGAGGAAACAGCTATTTCTTTCTTATGACATAGCATAGGCAAACAAGCACTGGACATATCTGTGCACTCATTTGAGCTTAAAAGGAATAAATAAACCTGTATTTTGCTAGCAGAATATGTATGTCAAGAATAAGCTGTCTGTATATTTTACCAGCTGGCTAAGATTGACACAATAGGTGAATGATTTAGCCAAAGAAAAGCGGTATGAACTCATACCTATCAGTCATCAAAGTATCTTTGGCTCATATCACTCAAAGAACTTGCTTCTAATTGGTTACTCTATTCAA